>NC_064638.1:37975000-38135000 GCF_023864345.2 Schistocerca serialis cubense
GGACATCACACATATCCATGCCGAAGGCAGGATTCGAACCTTCGACCGTAGCGGTCACGCGGTTCCAGACTGAAAGAACCGCACGGCCACAACGGCCGGCCATTGATTAATGGAGTTGGTGGCTGTCCTCCTTAGGAATATGGTGCTAAATTCTGTCCAACTGGCGCGTCAGGTCGTCAAACTCCTGCTTGTAGCGCCCTGCCCATAGTTCTCCAAACGTTGTCAATTGTGGAGGTATCCGGCGACCCTGGTGGCCGAGGTAGTGTCTCCCAAGCATGGAGAGAAGCAGGATGAACTCATCTGCAGGCAGGCATCATCTTGCCACGAAGGGCAACCATACAGGGCGTAGAATATCGTCGACCTATCGCTGTGTCGCGGATGACAACGGAGGGGCGCCAGTATGAAAAGAAACACCACCCCAGGCCGTCGCTCCTGGTTCTCGGGATGTACGGCGGGCGACGGTCACAGTTTGGCATCCATCGCTGTCCGGGGCGTCTCGAGACACGTCTTCGCTGGCCATCCGTGCTCTGTTTAAAGCGGGGCTCATCATTCTACACAATTCTTCTGCAGTCAAAGAGACTACAGGGAGATCTGTTTTATTGTCCCTCGTGCCAAGCCGTCCTGGGCTTACATTTCAGTAAGATAAAGCCTTCCCGAAAAGTTAATATCGTAATTGAGGACAAGTGATTGGACGAAGTAAATTGAGCCGTGGTAAAAATTGCTGTTTTGAAGAGCGCGCCGCTGCGCGTAGTGTGAAGCAGTCGCCGTCCGTTTCTGGCGATGGCGCCGCTGTGGCAATCGCAGCTTTGGTGTCTCCCTCTGGTGGGAAAGGGGAAAGATTGCCTGTTCACGTGCATTTAAGGGGCGCTATGAGCTCGCGAGTCGGTCATTCAGTGAGTCTGGGTCAGTCTGGAGCCAGTCTGGGGTCAGTCTCTCGTCCCCAGCTTGCTAGACTCTCTTTCGTCCGAATTTGTGCGGCAGTTAGTGTCTCTCTGTCGTCCGGAGTGCTAGTATGTCTTTTGTTCGGACCAACCTTTAAAGCCGGCTGTTGGATCGATCGGTTGGTCGGCCGTGCACTGAGACACAAGACGACTTGTCCGTCTTGAGCGTCGGCGCATGTGAGGTCGCCGCGTGGGTCCAGTAGGCCGCGCCGTATAGCGAGGAGTAGTGGCTTCGTGGTCGACACGAGAGCAACAGGAGTCAACCCATCATCAGTCAACCCACGTCATCAGTTTGGCCGGTGCGAGCTGCGACGCCGGGCGACGGGAGATCGGCGTGCTTTCCCGCGTCCGTTGAAGCGGCTGGCGGCGTACGGTTCGGCAGAGCGATTTGGGGGTGCTGCCCCAGGTCGTCTCGAGAAATCGCAGTTTATTAGAAGTTAAGTGATTGGCGATATGTTGTTTGATTGTTAAATTCTACTTGTTTTCTTGGTGAGGTCACCAGCCGTTTGCTTTGGGGTCGTCCCACCATTCTTCTCTGTCCGCGGGAAGGTGGTTGTTTATAAATTGGATGGTCCATTTTCCCTTGTGGAGTAGGGGCGGGTTATAGCAACCTGCGGTTCGGGTTGTTCGGTAATCTCCCTATCAATCTGCAGTACGTTAATAGCTGCCTCTGTCATGTTTGTCGGATTCGATGTGTTAACGAATTTATTGCTTGAAGAGTAACGGCCTAATTCCTGAAACATGTTTTTATCTTGCCTATGATCTTGAGAGGCGGTATATGTGTACTGTAGAGCATGTTTGGCCAACCTTGTGTAATTTTATGTAAGATTATATTTCATGGGCGCCGGCCTGTGTGGCCAAGCGGTTAAAGGCGCTACAGTCTGGAACCGCGTGACCGCTACGGTCGCAGGTTCGAATCCTGCCTCGGGCATGGATGTTAGGTTTAAGTAGTTCTAAGTTCTAGGGGACTGATGACCTTAGAAGTTAAGTCCCATAGTGGTCAGAGCCATTTGAACCATTTTTTATTTCATGGGCTTTTAGTAGGTAAAGTTGCCACCCTTCCACCGTAAGACTTTTCTTAGAAGTTAAAATGAAGTTGCACCTTCGGTGGCAAGTTAATCTTTTAATTTTAGTGGTTCGTACCATTTCCATCCCTCCTACGGGGTGCATAGTTTGTGTGCTTGGGTGCATTGTTAAAACTTTTACTTTAGGGTAATCTGGTGTGTTGCAGACTTGCGCCTGCGTAGTCTTTCAGAGGTTGTTGTGAGCGGTCGTGACTACGGCCGTGTCAAAAGGGAGCGGCAAGGTTCTCAGTCCGAAAGCACATTCACTCAAAAATTTGTTGTAACTTGTTATTTAGAGGGTGCTTTCTGCTTATAATTTTAAATATGTTTCTTAAAAAAACTTTTAGGAATAAAATTCCCATTTGTTAAAAGTAATTTCATTTTGATTTCATCAGTTACACTCTGGCAACTACTTCCACGCTCACATAGTTTGATTAAATGTGTTAATGTTCTTGATGAAGAGCTAGTAAATAAAGTAAATTCTTAGGAAAAGGTTTGAAAGTAAATTCACGGTTCATAAATGATGTACTAGAAGCGTCGGAAGCTCTTGAAGACGTTTCACAGATGAGGCGGTTAACTACAAGAAGGCTGCAATACCAGCAGTCGGCATCTCTTTGCACAATGAACGACAGAGGATTGATGAACGGTGCAGGCTCTGGCAGCTGACGCTGAACGTAAATAAACGTGACATATTGCGCATACACAGGAAAAGAAATACACTACTGTACAGCTACAGTATTGGTGACAAATTTATGGACACAGTAATATCTAGGACTATCTATCCAGAGCGATCTTGAGTGAAATGATAATTTAAAACAAATAGAAGCAAAAGCAGATGCCAGACTTAGATGCATAGGAAAAAACTTATGGAAATATACGTCATCCACTAAAATAAAAAAAAGGCGTACAAGACGCGTGGTACACCGATTCTTGAGCATTGTTCAACAGTCCGGGACCCTTACCAGGTAGAATAGACAGAATAGATAGAAAAGAACCAAGAAAGAGCGGCACTTTTCGCTGTGGGATCGTTTGGTGGGCGCGAGAGCGTTACGGAGACGTCCAACAGACTCAGTGCAGACCCTGATAGAGAGCCGTCGTGTATCACGGGGAGTTTTACTGTTCAATTTTCAAGGGAATAGGTTCTGAGAAGACTCGGACAACATATCACTTCCTTCGACATACATCTGGTGAAATGAGTGCAACAAGCAGATTCGAGGAATCAGCGTCAATACGGAGGCTTACCGACAATCATTCTTCCACGCGCCATTCGCGAATGGAGCAGGGAAGTGGGGATCAGTTAGTGGGTCCAGAAGTGCCCTCTACCACATACTGTCGGATGGCTTGCGGAGAACTGATGTAAATCTAAATCTACATCTACACGGATATTCTGCAAATCACACTTAAGTGCCTGGCACAGGGTTCATCGATCCACCTTAACAATTCTCTATTATTCCAATCTCGTACAGCGTCCGGAAAAAACGAACACCTATGTTTTTCGGTACGAGCTCTGATTTCCCTCGTTTTATTATTATGATCCTTTCTCCCTATGTAGGTCGGTGTCAACAAAATATTTTCGCATTCGGAGGAGAAAGCTGGTGATTGAAATTTTGTGAGAAACTTCTGCTGCAACGAAAAACGCCTTTCTTTTAATGATTTCCACCCCAAATCCTGTATCATTTCGGTCACACTCTCTCCACGATTTCGCGATAATACAAAACGTGCTGCCCTTCCTTCAACTTTTTCGATGTACTCCGTCAGTTCTATCTCGTAAAGATCCCACACCGCGCAGCAGTATTCTAAAAGAGGACAGACAAGCGTAGTGTAGGCAGTCTCTTCAGTAGATCTGTTACCTTTTCTAAGTGTCCTGCCAATGAAACGCGGTCTTTAGTTAGCCTTCCCCACAACATTTTCTATGCGTTCCATCCAATTTAAGTTGTTCGTAATTATAATCCTAGTTATTTGGTTCAATTTACGGCCTTTAGATTTGATTGATTTATCGTGTGACATAAGTTTCACGGATTCCTTTTAGCACTCATGTGGATGATCTCACTCTTTTCGTTATTTAGGGTTATTTGCCAATATTTGCACCTTACAGATATCTTGTCTGAGATGACTTTACTAGTAGATAAACGACAGCATTAGTCTCCTAAATCGTTTATATAGATAAGGAACAGCAAAGGGCCTATAAACTACCTTAGGGTACGCCAGAAGTCGTATCTGTTTTACTCGATGATTTTCTGTCAGTTACTACGAAATGTGACCTCTCTGACAACAAATCATGAATCCAGTCACGTAAGGGCCTATAAACTACCTTAGGGAACGCCAGAAGTCATATCTGTTTTACTCGATGACTTTCCGTCAGTTACTACGAACTGTGACCTCTCTGACAGGAAATCATGAATCCAATCAAGTAACTGAGATGATACTCTATAAGAACGCAATATCACTACAAGCTGCCTGTGTGGTACTGTTTCAAAAGTCTTGCCGAAATCTAGAAATGCGCGGAATCAATTTGAAATCCCTTCTCAATAGAACTCAACACTTCATGCGAATAAAGTGGTAGTTGTGTTTCACAAGAATGATGTTTTCTAAATCCGTGTTAACCGTGAGCCATAGACGTTCTCTTCGAGGTGCTTCATAATGGTCGAACACAATATGTGTTGCAAAATCCTAATGCGTATCGACGTTCATGATATGGCCCTGTAATTCAGTGATTATTCCCTGCTACCTTGCTTGAATATTGGTGTGACTTGTGCAACTTTACAGTCTTTGGGTACGGATCTTTCGTCAAGCGAACGGTTGTATACAATTGTTAAGTATGGAGCTATTGTATCTAATGCTCTGAAAGGACCCTATCTGGTATACAGTGTGGACCGAAAGACTTGCTTTTGTTAAGTGATTTCGGTTGCTTCGCTACTCCGAGGATATCTACTTCTAAGTTACTCATGTTGGCAGCTGTTTTTGATTCTAATTCTGGAATATTTACTTCGTCTTCTGTGGTGAAGGAATTTCGGAAGGCTGTGTTTAGTAACTCTGCTTTGGCAGCACTGTCGTCGATACTACTTCTATTTCCATTGCTATCGTGCATTGATTGTGTCTTGCCGCTAGCATACTTCGCATACGAAAAGTTTCTCTTGGGTTTCCTGTAAGGTTTCGAGGCAAAGTTTTGTTTTGAAAACTGTTATAAGCACCGCGCATTGAAGTCCGCGCTAAATTTCGAGCTTCTGTAAAAGATCACCAATCTTGGAGATTTTGCGTCCGTTTAAATGGTTCAAATGGTTCTGAGCATTATGAGACTTAACATCTGAGGTCATCAGTCCTCTAGAACTTAGAACTACTTAAACCTAACTAACCTAAGGACATCACACACATCCATGCCCGAGGCAGGATTCGAACCTGCGACGGTAGTGGTCGCGCGGTTTCAGACTGAAGCGCCTAGAACCGCTCGGCCACACCGGCCGGTGTCCGTTTAAATTTAGCATGTTTTTTTCGTTGTTTCAGCAAGAGTCTTCTGATCCGTTTTGCGTACCAAGGAGTATAAGCTCCGTCGTTTGTTAATTTATTTGATGTAAATCTCTCAGTTGCTGCCGATTCACATCACTCAGTCATAACAGTGCAACGACACTTCAGGACGGAGTTCAACAAAGATCCACCAACTGCTAACTCCATTCGGCGATGGTATGCGCAGTTTAAAGCTTCTGGATGCCTCTGTAAGGGGAAATCAACGGGTCGGCCTGCAGTGAGCGAAGAAACGGTTGAACGCGTGCGGGCAAGTTTCACGCGTAGCCGCGGAAGTCGACGAATAAAGCAAGCAGGGAGCTAAACGTACCACAGCCGACGGTTTGGAAAATCTTACGGAAAAGTCTAAAGCAGAAGCATTTCTTAAACAGGAGATTGGAAAACCGATGGATCGGTCGTGGTGGAGATCATGATCAACAATTCATTTCATGGCCTCCACGCTCTCCCGACTTAACCCCATGCGATTTCTTTCTGTGGGGTTATGTGAAAGATTCAGTGTTTAAACCTCCTCTACCAAGAAACGTGCCAGAACTGCGAGCTCGCATCAATGATGCTTTCGAACTCTTTGATGGGGACATGCTGCGCCGAGTGTGGGAGGAACTTGACTATCGGCGTGATGTCTGCCGAATCACTAAAGGGGCACATATCGAACATTTGTGAATGCCTAAAAAAACTTTTTGAGTTTTTGTATGTGTGTGCAAAGCATTGTGAAAATATCTCAAATAATAAAGTTATTGTAGAGCTGTGAAATCGCTTCAATCATTTATAATAACCCTGTATTTCTTTGAATTCAAGCCATATGTGGTCTACACGTATATTGTTAGTTTGGAAGGAGTGGAGATTGTCTCTCAGGAGCGAGACAAGTGAATTTTTATCTGCTTTTTTGAAACGACAATCCTGTGTTCACTAATCCCTGTATCCGTTTTGATGCTTGTTATAACCTCAAGATGTAGCCCGTGGTCTAGCGGTAGCGTCTTTGATTCATAATCAAAACGTCTTCGGTCCCGGGTTCGATCCCCGCCACTGCCTAAATTTTGATAAATAATCAGCATTGGCGGCCGAAGACTTCCGGCATAAGAAGTCAGCCTCATTCTGCCAACGGCCTTGTCAAAGAGGGCGGAGGAGCGGATAGAGGATCAGGGCACTCTCTTGTCCTAGGGGTGGGAAATTGCCCCTAAAGGCGGAAGAATCAGCAATGATCAACGACATGAGGATGCAGAAGGCAATGGAAACCACTGCATTAAAGACACGTAACGTGTATCCACAGGACATGTGGCCTGTGTTTGAAGAAGTGTCATGATGATCTCTCCATTGGCAAAAGATTCCGGAATAGTCCCCCATTCAGGTCTCCGGGAGGGGACTGCCAAGGGGGAGGTTACCATGAGAAAAAGATTGAATAATCAACGAGAGGATAACGTTCTACGAGTCGGGGCGTGGTATGTCAGAAGCTTGAACGTGGTAGGGAAACTAGAAAATCTGAAAAGGGAAATGCAAAGGCTCAATCTACGAGGGCAGTTCAATAAGTAATGCAACACATTTTTTTTCTGAAACAGGGGTTGTTTTATTCAGCATTGAAATACACCAGGTTATTCCCCAATCTTTTAGCTACACAACACTATTTTTCAACGTAATCTCCATTCAATGCTACGGCCTTACGCCACCTTGAAATGAGGGCCTGTATGCCTGCACGGTACCATTCCACTGGTCGATGTCGAAGCCAACGTCGTACTGCATCAATAACTTCTTCATCATCCGCGTAGTGCCTCCCACGGATTGCGTCCTTCATTCGGCCAAACATATGGAAATCCGACGGTGCGAGATCGGGGCTGTAGGGTGCATGAGGAAGAACAGTCCACTGAAGTTTTGTGAGCTCCTCTCGGGTGCGAAGACTTGTGTGAGGTCTTGCGTTGTGATGAAGAAGGAGAAGTTCGTTCAGATTTTTGTGCCTACGAACACGCTGAAGTCGTTTCTTCAATTTCTGAAGAGTAGCACAATACACTTCAGAGTTGATCGTTTGACCATGGGGAAGGACATCGAACAGAATAACCCCTTCAGCGTCACAGAAGACTGTAACCATGACTTTACCGGCTGAGGGTATGGCTTTAAACTTTTTCTTGGTAGGGGAGTAGGTATGGCGCCACTCGATTGATTGCCGTTTTGTTTCACGTTCGAAGTGATGAACCCATGTTTCATCGCCTGTAACAATCTTTGACAAGAAATTGTCACCCTCAGCCACATGACGAGCAAGCAATTCCGCACAGATGGTTCTCCTTTGCTCTTTATGGTTAGACAACGAGGGACCCAGTGGGAACAAACCTTTGAATATCCCAACTGGTGAACGATCGTGACAGCACTACCAACAGAGATGTCAAGTTGAGCACTGAGTTGTTTGATGGTGAACCGTCGATCATCTCGAACGAGTGTGTTCGCACGCTCCGCCATTGCAGGAGTCACAGCTGTGCACGGCCGGCCCGCACGCGGGAGATCAGACAGTCTTGCTTGACCTTGCGGCGATGATGACACACGCTTTGCCCAACGACTCACCGTGCTTTTGTCCACTGCCAGATCACCGTAGACATTCTGCAAGCGCCTATGAATATCTGAGATGCCCCGGTTTTCCGCCAAAAGAAACTCGATCACTGCCCGTTGTTTGCAACGCACATCCGTTACAGACGCCATTTTAACAGCTCCGTACAGCGCTGCCACCTGTCGGAAGTCAATGAAACTACACGAGACGAAGCGGGAATGTTTGAAAGTATTCCACAAGAAATTTCCGGTTTTTTCAACCAAAATTGGCCGAGAAAAAAAATGTGTTGCATTACTTATTGAACTGCCCTCGTAGATATAGTAGGGGTCAGTGAAGTGAAGTGGAAGGATGACAAGGATTTCTGGTCAGATGAGTATCGGGTAATATCAACAGCAGCAGAAAATGGTATAACAGGTGTAGGATTCGTTATGAATAGGAAGGTAGGGCAGAGGGTGTGTTACTGTGAACAGTTCAGTGACCGGGTTGTTCTAATCAGAATCGACAGCAGACCAACACCGACAACGATAGTTCAGGTAGACATGCCGACGTCGCAAGCTGAAGATGAACAGATAGAGAAAGTGTATGAGGATTTTGAAAGGGTAATGCAGTATGTAAAGGGGGACGAAAATCTAATAGTTATGGGCGACTGGAATGCAGTTGTAGGGGAAGGAGTAGAAGAAAAGGTTACAGGCTTGGGACAAGGAATGAAAGAGGAGAAAGACTAATTGAGTTCTCTAACAAGTTTCAGCTAGTAATAGCGAATACCCTGTTCAAGAATCACAAGAGGAGGAGGTATACTTGGAAAAGGCCGGGAGATACGGGAAGATTTCAATTAGATTACATCATGGTCAGACAGAGATTCCGAAATCAGATACTGGATTGTAAGGCGTACCCAGGAGCAGATATGGACTCAGATCACAATATAGTAGTGATGAAGAGTAGGCTGAAGTTCAAGACGTTAGTCAGGAAGAATCAATACGCAAAGAAGTGGGATACGGAAGTACTAAGCAATGACGAGATACGTTTGAAGTTCTCTAACGCTATAGAACAGCAATAAGGAATAGCGCAGTAGGCAGTACAGTTGAAGAGGAATGGACATCTCTAAAAAGGGCCATCGCAGAAGTTGGGAAGGAAAACATAGGTACAAACAAGGTAGCTGCGAAGAAACCATGGGTAACAGAAGAAACACTTCAGTTGATTGATGAAAGGAGGAAGTACAAACATGTTCCGGGAAAATCAGGAATACAGAAATACAATACGGTGAGGAATGAAATAAATAGGAAGTGCAGGGAAGCGAAGACGAAATGGCTGCAGGAAAAATGTGAAGACATCGAAAAAGAGATGATTGTCGGAAGGACAGACTCAGCATACAGGAAAGTCAAAAAAACAACCTTTGGTGACATTAAAAGCAACGGTGGTAACATTATGAGTGCAACGGGAATTCCACTGTTAAATGCAGAGGAGAGAGCAGATAGGTGGAAAGAATACATTGAAAGCCTCTATGAGGGTGAAGATTTGTCTGATGTAATAGAAGAAGAAACAGGAGTCGATTTAGAAGAGATAGGGGATCCAGTATTAGACTCGGAATTTAAAAGATCTTTGGAGGACTTACGGTCAAATAAGGCAGAAGGGATAGATAACATTCCATCAGAATTTCTAAAATCATTGGGGGAAGTGGCAACAAAACGACTATTCACGTTGGTGTGTAGAATATATGAGTCTGGCGATATACCATCTGACTTTCGGAAAAGCATCATCCACACAATTCCGAAGACGGCAAGAGCTGACAAGTGCGAGAATTATCGCACAATCAGCTTAACAGCTCATGCATCGAAGCTGCTTACAAGAATAATATACAGAAGAATGGAAAAGAAAATTGAGAATGCGCTAGGTGACGATCAGTTTGGCTTTAGGAAAAGTAAAGGGACGAGAGAGGCAATTCTGACGTTACGGATAATAATGGAAGCAAGGCTAAAGAAAAATCAAGACACTTTCATAGGATTTGTCGACCTGGAAAAGGCGTTCGACAATATAAAATGGTGCAAGCTGTTCGAGATTGTGAAAAAAGTAGGGGTAAGCTATAGGGAGAGACGGGTCATATACAATATGTACAACAATCAAGTGGGAATAATAAGAGTGGACGATCAAGAACGAAGTGCTCGTATTAAGAAGGGTGTAAGACAAGGCTGTAGCCTTTCGCCCCCACTCTTCAATCTGTACATGGAGGAAGCAATGATGGAAATAAAAGAAATGTTCAGGAGTGGAATTAAAATACAAGGTGAAAGGATATCAATGATACGATTCGCTGATGACATTACTATCCTGAGTGAAAGTGAAGAAGAATTAAATGATCTGTTGAACGGAATGAACAGTCTAATGAGTACACAGTATGGTTTGAGAGTAAATCGGAGAAAGACGAAGGTAATGAGAAGTAGTAGAAATGAGAACAGCGAGAAACTTAACATCAGGATTGATGATCACGAAGTCAATGAAGTTAAGGAATTCTGCTACCTAGGCAGTAAAATAACCAATGACGGACGGAGCAAGGAGGACATCAAAAGCAGACTCGCTATGGCAAAAAAGGCATTTCTGGCCAAGAGAAGTTTACTAATATCAAATACCGGCCTTGAGGAAGAAATTTCTGATGATGTACGTCTGGAGTACAGCAGTGTATGGTAGTGAAACATGGACTGTGGGAAAACCGGAACAGAAGAGAATCGAAGCATTTGAGATGTGGTGCCATAGGCGAATATTGAAAATTAGGTGGACTGATAAGGTAAGGAATGAAGAGGTTCTACGCAGAATCGGAGAGGAAAGGAATATGTGGAAAACACTGATAAGGAGAAGGGACAGGGAGAAGGGACAGGATGATAGGACACCTGCTAAGACATGAGGGAATGACTTCCATGGTACTAGAGGGAGCTGTAGAGGGCAAAAACTGTAGAGGAAGACAGAGATTGAATACGTCAAGCAAATAATTGAGGACGTAGGTTGCAAGTGCTACTCTGAGATGAAGAGGTTAGCACAGGAAAGGAATTCGTGGCGGGCCGCATCAAACCAGTCAGTAGACTGATGACCAGAAAGAAAAAAAAATAACCTCAAGATTACTTGTAGCTAAGAGGTCAAGTGTGATGCCAATGCTAAAGCAAGAAGAGATTTTGAGACCTTACGCTGGCTTTCACAGCCTGCATGATTCCTCTAACAACAATGGAATTAGATTAGCCAATCTGTCAGCTTCAAAAAACTTAAGAAGTATGAGTACCTACTTTCCTCGGGAAGACATCCATAAGGTAACATGGAAGTCACTTGATCAAGAGACTCAGAACCAATTATACCACGGATACTTGTGGATTCCAGACACAGAAGTGCTATCCAGAATGTAAAATCTCAAACAGGTGCAGAAATAGGATCAGAGCATTACCTTGTGGTAGCAACCATACAGGAGAGGAGAGAAAGCCGTAACAGCAGGAGAAGAGAAGCAGACCAGAAAATAAATGCAGGTTTACTGAAAGAGAACCACATTAAGGAAAGGTATGCACTTGAAATTGGAAACAGGTTTGCTTCCGTAGAAGCAGAAGATGATATTGAAAAAGTTTGGTCGAAAATCAAGACAGGTTTAAAAGATGCTACAAATGAGGTGCTGAAACCAATGGAGAAAAAGACGAAGAGCAGAGGATAATTTAATGATAGGTGTAGACATGCAGTCACCAAGAGAAAAGCAGCGAAACTGTTATGGCTGGCAAACGAACAGGATGAAAGAGCAAGGTTGGGATACATGAAAGCAGCTAGAAAAGCAAGACAAGTTCTTCGAACAGAAAAGCGAGAGTTCATAAAGACATAAACAGTAAAATAAAACTGGTAGAAGGCCGGACAGTAGGAAGTACGAGCGACTTTTGCAAGACAGTCAGGTTCTTCAAGAAAGCATACAATCCACGGATTCACGTGATCAGAGGTCAAGAAGGACAGATAATCACAGACGAAATGAAAGCTATGGATAAATGGAAAATCTACTTCGAAAGCTTCCTGAATGTGGATGTAAACACCACGAGTGCTACAACAGAAAATGAAGAAGAAGAATCATATAGAGAAAACAGAGATACTGTACCATTGGGGGCGTGGAAGAGGTAAAAGTGCTGAAGAGGGGGAGGGCACCAGGAATAAGCAGCATACCTGCAGAGATGCTGAAGGAGGGAAGAGCTACTTTATAAGCGAGACTATACCACTTAATCTGCTTAATTTGGAAGAAGGAAAGGATCCCAGACGAATGGAAGGAGTCTGTCATCTGCCCTATACTAAAGAAAGGAGACCCAATGAGATGTAGCAACTGTAGAGGAATCACACTACTATGCAAAGCTTACAAGATCTTGAGCGTGTTGTTACTGAAGCGACTAACACCACAAGTCGAGAAAGTACTGGGATTCCAACAAGCAGGTTTCAGAAAGAGAAAGTCAACTGTAGACCATTTACATACAGTACGACAAGTGCTAGCAAAGAGCTGGTAATTCCGCAAAAATGTTCACTGCCCTTTTGTGGACTTTCAAAAAGCATATGGTAGTGTGAATAGACAAGCAATATGACAAGAACTCGAAATGGCTCAAGTTGCCAGAAAACTCATAGAACTGAGATATACACCCAGGAGACAACATGCATGGTGAAAGTAAATGGAAATAAGTTCAAGGTGAGGACTGGAGTGCGGCAAGGGGACTGCCTCTCCGCTCTTCTGTTTAACGTGGTACTGGAGAGAGCCCTGAGAGAGGTATCAAGCCTGGAGACATGAATACAGCTGGGAATAAGGATCAACACCCTGGACTATCCGGATGATGTAGTTTTAACTGTAGAGAAAGAGCGAGACCTGGTTCAGATGACAAGAGCATTAATGGAAGAGGCAATGAGGGCAGGCCTGAAGTTGAATATGGATAAGACAAAATACCTCGTAGTTAACAGAGAAAATGATGACAGACCCCTGAAGGTGGAAGACAAAGTCTTTGAAAGGGTAAAAGACTTTAAATATGTTGGGGCTTTATTCAATGACAGGAACGAGATAGAGCAGGAAATTTCCGCACAAATACAAGCAGGAAAGAGGTCAAGGTTTGCTCTCGGAAAGCTGTTTAAGTCCCGGCTTCTATCGAGATCCTCAAAGACCAAGATCTACAAGGCAATAATAGAACCTGTAGTCTTATATAGAACAGAGACCTGGATGATCACCCAAAAGATGGAAAGAAAACTCCTGACATTTGAGAATACCATCCTCAGACAGATTTTTGGCCAGTGAAGGGTGGAGATGAACGGAGGAAAAGAAAGCACTGTGAATTGCAGGAGCTATACAAGTCGATGGACATCGTGACAGTGATCAAAGAAAGAAGACTGAAGTGGTATGGACACGTAATGCGTCGAGAAGGCCAGATCATCAGGCAGGTAGTGACGGAATATATTAGAGGCAAAAGACCACGGGGAAGACCACGACTCCGATGGACTGATCAGGTCAGAGAGGATATGAATACGCTGAGGCTGTCTGAAGAAGAATACGTGAACAGAGGACACTGGAGGAGGCTGATTGGTGAGGCCAAAGACCGACGGCGGTTTGTGTGGCCAACGTAGTAAGTAAGTAAGTAAGTAAGTAAGAGTCAAGTATGTTTTCACAACCGTTTACTGTCCGCGTGGGCTCATAAACTAACTGCTCGAAATAATTTTCAGAGATACGTTTAGCACAAACTCGGATGATGTTTTAGGTGCACCTCCGGATTTAAGCATGTATTTTCGCTAACATATCGAGGGTAAACTAAAATAGCAACCAACTATAATTGCATGAGTTGGGTACGTGTTTGAAACTAAACTCAAGTTTTCTTTGAACCTTTCAGCAATTGTATCACCTGAATTGGGAGGTCGGTAAAACGATCCAATTATTATTTTATTCCGGTTACCAAGAATGACCCCTGCTCATACTAACTCACAGGAACTATCTATTTCAGTTTCGCGACAAGATAAACTGCTTCTACAGCAACCAACACACCACCGCCAACTGTGTTTCGCCTATCCTTTCGGAACACTGTTAGATTTCTCGCAAGACTTTCGGTTGAACTTGTCTCTGGCTTTATGCAGCTGTCATTGTCTATAACGATTTGAGAATCAGTGCTTTCTATTTCTATGTAGACGATGATTTAGATATAGAAGGAGATCTGTTACCTTGGGAGCAAAATTACATACGACGGTCGAAGCAAGTAAGATACAGAAGCGGCCAAGACGAAGGAAAGAAGGCGTTACTGGCCAAAAGATGTCTACCCGTATCAAACATTGGCCTTAATCTGAGGAAGAAGTTTTTGAGAATGTACACTCCTGGAAATGGAAAAAAGAACACATTGACACCGGTGTGTCAGACCCACCATACTTGCTCCGGACACTGTGAGAGGGCTGTACAAGCAATGATCACACGCACGGCACAGCGGACACACCAGGAACCGCCGTGTTGGCCGTCGAATGGCGCTAGCTGCGCAGCATTTGTGCACCGCCGCCGTCAGTGTCAGCCAGTTTGCCGTGGCATACGGAGCTCCATCGCAGTCTTTAACACTGGTAGCATGCCGCGACAGCGTGGACGTGAACCGTATGTGCAGTTGACGGACTTTGAGCGAGGGCGTATAGTGGGCATGCGGGAGGCCGGGTGGACGTACCGCCGAATTGCTCAACACGTGGGGCGTGAGGTCTCCACAGTACATCGATGTTGTCGCCAGTGGTCGGCGGAAGGTGCACGTGCCCGTCGACCTGGGACTGGACCGCAGCGACGCACGGATGCACGCCAAGACCGTAGGATCCTACGCAGTGCCGTAGGGGACCGCACCGCCACTTCCCAGCAAATTAGGGACACTGTTGCTCCTGGGGTATCGGCGAGGACCATTCGCAACCGTCTCCATGAAGCTGGGCTACGATCCCGCACACCGTTAGGCCGTCTTCCGCTCACGCCCCAACATCGTGCAGCCCGCCTCCAGTGGTGTCGCGACAGGCGTGAATGGAGGGACGAATGGAGACGTGTCGTCTTCAGCGATGAGAGTCGCTTCTGCCTTGGTGCCAATGATGGTCGTATGCGTGTTTGGCGCCGTGCAGGTGAGCGCCACGATCAGGACTGCATACGACCGAGGCACACAGGGCCAACACCCGGCATCATGGTGTGGGGAGCGATCTCCTACACTGGCCGTACACCACTGGTGATCGTCGAGGGGACACTGAATAGTGCACGGTACATCCAAACCGCCATCGAACCCATCGTTCTACCATTCCTATACCGGCAAGGGAACTTGCTGTTCCAACAGGACAATGCACGTCCGCATGTATCCCGTGCCACCCAACGTGCTCTAGAAGGTGTAAGTTAACTACCCTGGCCAGCAAGATCTCCGGATCTGTCCCCCATTGAGCATGTTTGGGACTGGATGAAGCGTCGTCTCACGCGGTCTGCACGTCCAGCACGAACGCTGGTCCAACTGAGGCGCCAGGTGGAAATGGCATGGCAAGCCGTTCCACAGGACTACATCCAGCATCTCTACGATCGTCTCCATGGGAGAATAGCAGCCTGCATTGCTGCGAAAGGTGGAGATACACTGTACTAGTGCCGACATTGTGCATGCTCTGTTGCCTGTGTCTATGTGCCTGTGGTTCTGTCAGTGTGATCATGTGATGTGTCTGACCCCAGGAATGTGTCAATAAAGTTTCCCCTTCCTGGGACAATGAATTCACGGTGTTCTTATTTCAATTTCCAGGAGTGTACGTTCGGATCGCAGCTTTCTATGGTAGTGAAGCATGGACTGCAGAAAAACCGGAACAGAAGAAAAGCAAAATGTATGAAGGGTCGTGCCGTAGAAGAACGCTGAAGATTGACTGGACTGATAAGTTTAGGAATGAGGAGGTTCTCCGCAGAATCGACGAAGAAAGGAACATATGGAAAAAAACCACTGAGGGGAAGAATGGACAAAATGATAAAACATGTGTTAAGATATCAGGGAATGACTCCCATGGTAGCAGGCGGAGCTGTAGAGGTTAAAAATTGTAGAGGAAGACAGGAGTTGGAAAGAACCCAACGAATATTTACGGACGTAGTGTACAAGTGTTACTCTGGCACGAAGAGGCTGACACGAGAGAGTGAGTTCGTGGCGGGTGGAATTTGACAAGTCAGAAGAGTGACGGAAAATACGACTGTACCCGTTCGTCCCACCATAAACGATTGTAACAGGTGGCGGTAATGATACTGCTGTGCTGTGTAGCCTCCACCAGCAGTGGATGATTCTAACTGACTGCATATTACGATCAGGGAATTAGGTTTAAGAATATTAGCTACAAACAGCCCTATAATGCTGTTCCAACGGATGTTACTTCGTACGCAAAAGCTCGTGCCACTGATAGAATGTTGAGAAATCGTGATTAGTATTTCTTCAATTTCCAAAACTATTTCACTCCGTTGCGTAACCGGCAAACATACGCTTAATCTTACCAATTTATGTCAAAACTAATTTCCATGTTACAGCGTTGTCACGAATTCATTTCATCTAGAATTCTTCTGAAAACGAGTGTTGGAACTTACATAGTGGCAACTATTTATTCACAACCGATACAAAAGAGTTACATGTTTCCGCCTGTTACTGTACTTCAGAATAGTCACCAGCGTTGTGTAGAACCCGTTGCCAGCGATGTGGAAGGCGTAGTATACCGTTAGCGGAGCCTGTTCTGTTGATGGTGCGAATGGAGCGGTCTGCTTCCTGTCGAATCTCAGCTGATTAACTAAGACGCTAGTAGGAACGTACACATCTCAGATTTAGACTGGTTTGTTGTTTCATACTCGGCGTGCCCCAGTCTTAATATTATTATATTTTGGTACATAATGCCACTTTCGCCGTTGGTGTACAGTGGATGTGTTAAAATTCCAATCTATACTATGGCTCCAATACGACGTTCAACTCTAGGTCTTTAACTGACAGCACATATTATCGCCAATGGAAGTACTGTCGTGCTGGTATTAAATTCTGCTTTATGTTTCCACATGGGCATACCTATAGATCGATCTAGATTCTAAGCTACTCGTGGAACAAGTTCGTTAGCAAGGGGTCATTCTTCACTGACTGCTGACATTAGATCAGAGTTAACGACACAGAGCGTTAATGAACCCCAGAGTTTGTCAACTGTAATACTAGGCAAAGTATGAATTTTATAAATTTTATTATTACTTGCCAAAGCTGGAGTTACTACTGAGATTCAATGTTTACCCAATAGTCTACAATAACGTCACTTATAGGCGTGGCCTTGAAACAGTATATATGAAACTGACAACGAGTCAACATCTCTGAGGTTTTGCATGTAGATTTTGTTGTGAAGTTTGTCCTTCGAATGTCATCATCTTGTCTCAGCTGACTAACGAATCGTTTCACTTAATAATAAGTTTCCTTTCTGGTAGATTTCAATCATTTTCCTCCCAATTACATTTTGCAGCATTACTACTTCTCGAAATGGCTCTTCGAGACAGCAGGCTCGAAATAGACTGTCAACAGATTGTCAACTGGAGTCGTTTGAGAATTATTATTACGTCACAGGTCGGTATGTTGTCCAACTATATCTCCTGGCGCAAGGTTTCACTCTCGTGTAATCATCTTAGCTGAAGCTGTCCTCTTCTTCTTTCTACCTTGGTACTTACTTTACCTCCGTATACCTCCTAATCCCATATACCTCATTAATTTGTGATAGATAGTGTATGTTCGGTCAACTCCTCAAATTAGCTGCTGCTGTTTCTGTCAACTTGCTTACTTCCTTTCCCAGTAATTTCAATTTCGCTCTTCACTTCGATCGGCTGGTCAGTAGTAAATTAAGGATCCAAAGGTCTTGGGTTCGACGTCTGGTCGTGATTCTTATCTGTCATTTATTTCTCCTCTTTAAGTGCTTATAAACCTGAGAAATGCCGAGTTCTATCTTGGTTCAGAGTTCATATTGCCTGTGTATGTCAGTTGATAGGTCAGAAGAAGGCAGCGCCATACCATAGGGCCACGCCTAGTAAAGCGCTGTGGTGTTCAAACCAGCTTTCGGTTTGATGACAGCCTTGCGTTTTTACTTGCATTGTCGCCCGCTGTAAATCTCAAATCCATCAAGATCTGATTCACTTGTGGTGAGCACATCAGTTCCCGTACTGTCGTACCTTCTACATACACAGGGCGTCCCAAATATGTTGCGACAAACTTCGAGGGATTATAGAGGCCGTATTGAGTAACAAATCGAGATTAGGAACTCATATCCAGAAACGTCATCCGGCGGCGCTACAGATCTTCGAAGTTACAGGCGCCGTCGCCTGCCACTAGCTCACCGAACGAAACATTGTAGACTTAGGGGACTCTAGGGGAAAAATAAACTGCAGATGGAAACCTGTGTCAGAAACCGTCGCTTACTGAGGCAACAGAATATCGCATTCATAGCAGACAAGGCCTTTCTACGCGACAGCTAGCTTCACTTCTCCTCTGGTGTTCGTGGCAATTAGTCGCGATCTCTGAATGACGGACAACATAGCGAGACGTTCCGCCTGGGGTCCGTCGGTGTACACGGTCACGTTTGCTGCCGAAAGGACGGCCTCGTGGCAGGCTGTAACTTCGACACTCTGTAGCGCCGCCAGGTGATGTTTCCAGACACGAGCTCCTGTCCTCGATTTGTTCCTCAAGATACCTTCTACAGCGCCTCGAAGTTTGTCGCAACATTTTTGGAACACTTAGTAGAGATGCAGAGATTTCTTTCTGCAGTATAGGACAATGTTTTCCGCCAGTAGCTTGCTTTTCTTGAATAAATATATCATTCTTTGGTCCAGTCAACTCAATTTATATTCCTCATTGTCTTACAGAAAGATATTTGGACGCCACAACCGGTCTTCGATTATTAACCGCACAGGCATCACACGTCGCGCAGTTTATTAGTGGCCAATACCCATTTCGTTCCTGTCTCGAGTTTAAACACCATTCACAGATAGCGCTCGATATGGGAAGTACAACTGTATGCCAGCATTGACGACATACCTGAGGACAAGTGACATATGTGAACTTGAAGTGTGGTGCTAGGAAGTATACCAGTACAGGCTGAAGTCCCGAAGCATTATGAAGATTCCAGGGCGTTGGAAGAACTTTCACATATTTTCCGATGTTGTTTATTAGGTAGGTGATTTCCGTCACTTTTTCCGCTGTTTTTCCCTCTATCAACCACTCTGCCCTTAGGGTGCTAGTCATTTTTACTATTGCGTTCCTCTAGTTCTATTTTAACACTAATCGGTCTTCCCGCTTCACTTAGTTGCCTCCCTTGCCTTCAGACACAATGAAAAACTCTGCTGTAAATACGTAAATCAGCCATTGACTTAGTTCGCACGTTTAGGCTGCAGTGTGTTGTATCCACAATGATTCTACTTGCAGCTAATTTGTTCCTTTGCGAGAAGCAAAGAAATAAATCCTATTCCTAGCTGCTACCGTGATATGACTTACGCATGAAAGCTAAAGGTAGACCCAAAATACAAATTTTATCATCCGTTGGGTTGTAAATAAACTAGTTTTTTTTCTTTTTTTCTCTTTTATTCCTTGTTGATCTCTTTGCAAGCCATTGTATTAAAGGTAAGGGAACTTCGGCTATCCTGTAAAAAACGCATTATCACAACTATCATTTTCCCATTTCACTAATGTACGTTTGCTAGTACGTATCGTAAGGATCACGAACTGGAAGAACGCCAGCCTGTTTCACAGAATATATAAAAAATAACGGAATTTGATCAATTCATTACCTGCGCCGTACTAGCATCGTTTCTTTAGTCATCTGTCTACATCCACATACAAACTCCGCAATTTATCAACGGTGCGTCATGGAGGGTACCCTGTACCACTGCCACTTATTCCCTTTCCTGTTGCAGTCGCAAGTAGAGCGAGAGGAAAATTAGGAAATTTGTGGTAAGGTCTTATGGGACCAAACTGCTGGGGTCATCGGTCCCTAAGCTTACAATCTAACTGAGACTAACTTACGCTAAGGACAACACGAACACCCGTGCCCGAGGGAGGACTCGAACCTCCGACGGGGGGAGCCGCGCGGACCGTGACAAGGCGCCCAAGACCTCGCGGCTACCCCGCGCGGTGATAGGAAAAGCGACAGTCTATATCCCTCGGTACGAGCCATAATTTCTCTTATTTTGTCTTCGTGGTCCGTGCTCGAAATGTGCGTTGACGACAGTAATATCGTTTACTCAATTGCAAGTCACGGTTCTCTAAATTTTCTCAATAGTGTTTTGCAGAACGAAATTCGTCACTCCTCCAACGTTTCTCAGTTCAGTTCACGGAACATTTCCATAATATTCCCGCACTGATCAAATCTACCGGTAACAAATCCAGCAGCACTCTTCCGGATCGGATTCCAAATACAAGAACAGTAGTCAAGAATGGGTCGCACCAGTCTCCTTGGACTACACTTGGCTGGAATTCACCCAATAAACTGAAGTCAACTTTTCGCCTTCCCTGTTACCGACCTAACGTGCTGGTCCCATTTCATGCCACTCTACAACGCTACGCCTAGTTATTTAATTGACGTTATCATCAAAACAGCTCATCACTAATACCCTGTTCCAATATTGAGTGTTGTTTTTCCTACTCATCTGTACTAGCTTACATTTCTCCGCATTAAAGCAAGCTACCATTCATCACACCAAATAGATATTCTATCAAAGTCACGTATATGACAGCTAAACCGCATACTCGGACCTTTTTTGACAGTTCCCTGAGTGGCACTGCGTCAAACGCTTTCCAGAAATCTGGGAATATAGAATCTACTTGTTACCGGTTATCCATGGTTCGCAGAATATAGTGCCATAAAAGGGCAAGCAGAGCTTCACAGGAGCGATGCTGTCTAAATCCGTGCTGATTTGTGGACAGGAGCTCGTGTGTCTCAACAAAATTTGTTGTATTTGAATTTAGAATATGCACAAGAATTCTGCAACAAATGAAGGTTAAGGATATTGGGCTGTAATTTGGCATGTCCGTAATCTCTCCCTTCTTATATATGGTTGCAAGTTACCTGGTGCTTTGCAATAGGCGAAAGATTAGTGGTAGGTGCAAGCTAAGTAAGCAGGTGATACCGAAAAGTACGCTCAGTAAAACTGGATAGATTTTTCATCCGGGCATGGCAACTTAGTTGGTTTCGGCTCTTTCAGTTGCTTTTCAACGACAGGAATGCGTGTTTCTATGCCTTGCGTACGGGAGTCTGTAGGACGGACATCACATTATGGAGACGTTAATAAATAGACGACATGGGGAAGTGCAACAGTGCATCATCCCGAGGATATCTATATCGTTAAAGACGGCGCTGTAGTTTATTTGAGCAAACATCGGAGACGTTCCTCTTATCACTGGATTGAAAGATCATATCGTCATTCATCTAATGTAATGTGTCGAAACGGCAGAGGTCGTAGAAGCACCTCGACCTGGCAGTGTGTAGACTGCCACTTGCGAGTGCTCATTGTCACGTGACCGTGGCAAAGGCGAAACCAGCCGGAAGACTGCCCTGTTAGTGTTCGCGTCCAATGGCATCAATAACTCTTGCGTATCTTGACTGTCCGTTATTCACAGAAGAGTGCTACGTCCCTGGTTAATCGTGTGAACTTTGCTTACCGCGCTATTCCATCTCACACAGCCCTTTCGGCGCGAACTCATCGCCTATACCGTGCACTTCTGTTGGTATGTGACTCTTCCACTGAAGGTCGTCTCCTGCACCAGGCTCTGATTGCAGCGAGAAATTGCAATTTATTCTATTTCTGTGATGTTATCGTTCTTACCTAATTATTGTTCCTTCAATAGGATAATTCGAATTGCTTAAATAACAAGGATACTAGTCTACTCGAGAGATATTTATCTGAACCACGCAGTTTGCAACGAGTGTAAGTAGATAGCACTTTGAGTACGGAAATCGTATTTTTTAAGAAAACTATAATGGCGTCATTTACCATTCCAAAATATGCTACGCAATGATAACGTGATGGCGATAGAAACGCGGATAACTGCCTATAACCAGCAATATTTGAAGTGAATTGAAATGAATGTGACAGATAAAAGGAAGAGAGGTGGCGGTGGATTGTGTCTTACCGCTTTACATTGCACTGTTGTTTTTTGTCATATCACAGTCTGACTACTGTGGTCCGTCCATCTCACGGGAACATTAATTTCGGCAGCTGTTACGGTTCTGTGAAACATAACTAGACTCTGTGTCATCCAAACGTGTACTGTCGTGCTCTTATTTTAGTACCGCAATAATACTCGTAGAAGAAATATAACATTACCCATAGTACGACACTACATTGTCTCATGGCAGGTAGCCCTAAGAGAGGCAACTTATCTCCGTGAGGCATGTGATGAGCATAACACAGGCTGCAGAGATCCTAAGAGGAGGAGAGTAGGTCTAAGGCGCTGCAGTCATGGACTGTGCGGCTCGTCCCGGCGGAGGTTCGAGTCCTCCCTTGGGCATGAGTGTGTGTGTTTGTCCTTAGGATAACTTAGGTTGAGTAGTGTGTAAGCTTAGGGACTGATGACCTTAGCAGTTGAGTCCCATAAGATTTCACACACATTTGAACATTTTTTTGAAGAGAATAGCGCGCTGCTTTGTTCTTGTGTGTCATGTTACAATCTGCTTGTTGTGGTCCGTCCATGTTACGCCAACAGTAATTTCGGCAGCTGTCTCGGTTCTTTGAAAGTTAAGTAGGTTGTATCACATCCAAAAGCACAGTTTCTATTTACCTTATTTTAGTGATCTAATAGCAACAAAAATACAATGGCGGAAAAAAGCCGCAATATAAAAAAATCGGAAATGCATTTGTCTAGGCAATATTTTTAACATTGCATGATCACAGCTTAATACAAGCGCGAGACAAGCCATTGCGAATGTGAAATGCTGGTACATTAATAACCGGTGTAACCGCCAGAACGTTGAGTGCAAGCGTGCGTGCATTGTGCTGTCCAGGTGTCGTATGTCAGTTTGTGGGATGGAGTTCCATGCCTCTTGCACTTGGTCGTTCAATACAGGGGCGGTTGATACTATCTGACGATGACGCTGGAATTGTCGTCCTATGATGTGCCGCATGCGCTAGACTGGAGGTAGATCTGGTGATCGAGTAGGCCAGGGCAACATGCCGACACACCGTAGAGTCTGTTGGCTTACAACAATGGTATGCAGGGGAGCGTTATCCTATTGGAAAACACCGCCTGGACTGCTGTTTATGAATGCCAGCACAACAGGTCGAATCACCTGACTGCCGTACAAATAAATTCAGGTTTACGTCCAGCATGTCTAGCACGGAGTCAGGTTGGTCGCTGGCCCTCAAACGGCCTCCTCGTAGCCAACACACGGTCATCACTGTCACCCATACAGGACAAGCTTTGATCAGAAAAGACAGCAGACCTCCACCCTGCCCTCCAATGAGCTCTCGCTTGACTCCTCTGAAGTCGCAAACAGCTGTGGAGTGGGGTAAGTGGAATGCACGCTACAAAGCGTCTGGTTCCGCGCTGTCCTTAAAGTAACCGATTTGTAGCAGTTCGTTGTGTTACTATGGTGGCAACTGCTGCTGCAGATGCAGTACGGTGCGCTAGAGCCATATACCGAACAATATGGTCTTCCCTCTTGCTAGTTCCACGCGGTCGTCTGGAGACCTATCTTCTTGCGACCGTATCTTCTTGTGACCACCGCTGCCGTCCACCATGTACAGTGGTTACGTTCCTGCCAAGTCTTCTTGCAGTATCACAGAAGGAATATCCAGCTTCTCGTAGCCCTGTCACACTACCTCGTCAAACTCAGTGAGGTGTTGAAAATGGCGTCTTTGTCGCCTTAAAGGCATTCTTGACTAACATCGACTCTCCGCATCCAGTCTCAAACGTAACTAACGCTCGCGGTCACTACAGTGTTACCCAGCGAGATGGCGCAGTGGTTAGCACACTGGACTCGCATTCGGGAGGACGACGGTTCAATCCCGTCTCCGGCCATCCTGATTTAGGTTTTCCGTGATTTCCCTAAATCGCTCCAGGCAAATGCCGGGATGGATCCTTTGAAAGGACACGGCCGATTTCCTTCCCCATCCTTCCCTAACCCGAGCTTGCGCTCCATCTCTAATGACCTCGTTGTCGACGGGACGTTAAACACTAAATCTCCTCCTCCTCCACTACAGTGTTATTGGAAGCAAACCTGACTTACATTCTCATAGTGGCGCTAGTAGTGCCACTCTTATGCGACTGGCGCGAAATCTGAATAGACATCATTGATCACACGTAGAAACACGCGTACCAACCTTCTTCGTGTTTTTTTCCATCAGTGTGTAATATCACCCATAGTACGACACTACATTCACTTGTGACAGCTGATAGAAAGGCAACTCATCTCCATTTGGCAAGTGGTCCGTATAATGAAGGGCACAGGACTCTGTTGATAAGTGCAGGAGCCCAGCAGAACTTTGAGGAAAACTTCGTGAGTGATGCAACTGACTGCGGAATACACCCGAAATGTCATACAGCAACAATGCGTCTACCAATTGTTTGATCAATTTATGTTATTTGTTAACAATATAATCCTTGATACAAATCACAAGATTTTTATCCATGTGTGTGCCTTTCGGTAATTTCATAATGTCTCACCGTCAATACGCACTTCGCAGGATCATGCGAAGAACTTTCGTTTCTAGTTCTGTGCTCTAACTGGTACGCCATCACCATTTCATCCTTTGCTGCGCACGTGGAAACAAGGCTTCGCACACTACCATTTGATGAGGACAGTTTCGTCTCAGTATCCAACCATGTTACTCAGTGCCTAATCGACTCGTATCCGAGAGGAGGGATTAGGGAAAAGATGAGAATGGGAGTTTGAGAACCCTGACCGACCAGCGAGAATGAGGTTTCCATAAACCGTTCCCGGCAAAGTCCACTGCCCTTTTCTTCTTGCGTATTCTCCAACATAGACTTCCTCCAGTGATCTCACCTTGCGCGACACTTTGAAATCTGACTTTTCTTTCTTCGTGATCGTGGACATACGTGATGATCAGCGGATCATCAGCTCAGGTTAATACCTTCGTTGATTATTAGACGTTTAACAAAACAAACGAAGCCGAATTCCAGGAACAAAAAACGGACTGCTATTTCGATTGTGCCTTTGACTGATACGTCGGTGATAGGGTAATCTGTAACCTCTCACGTCCCTATTTTTCTGAGACTTACATCAGCGTCTCGGCGTTGACATCGAAGATGACGCAGGTGGATGTGATCTTGGAAACTCTGAATGAAAGTACGAAAGCTTGCACGTGAGGTTCGACTCGTAACGCGAATCTCAGACTTGAAGGACTGTCCGATGTGTACACGCCAGACCGAGACAGTTTAGTAGGGAGGCGGCTTTAACTGGCTGTGAAGGCGACCAGAGTGCGGCTGACGCAACGCCGCCTCCTTTCGGGGTCAACGACGCTGCAGAGCGTCCGCTGACGTCATCAGCGGTCTGGCACTGCGGGAGGAAGACCTCAGAGATAAGCGCCTTCCGCCGGGGACAGCTCAGCCGCCATCTGCACGTGCTCCGCTGAACTGTATGTGGTGTCTCTTAGCGGGAAAACGCTTTGGGAAAATCTGCTGTGTCTTGGATGACGTTACCGACAAACCCTGGTAGGAGATGAGGCAAACATACACGAACATTAGAATGAGATTTTCACTCTGCAGCGGAGTGTGCGCTGATGTGAAGCCGGCCGATGTGGCCGAGCGGTTCTAGGCGCTTCAGTCTGGAACAGCGCGACCGCTTCGGTCGCAGGTTCGAATCCTGCCTCGGGCATGGATGTGTGTGATGTCCTTAGGTTAGTTAGGTTTAAGTACCGTATTTACTCGAATCTAAGCCGCACTCGAATCTAAGCCGCACCTGAAAAATGAGACTCGAAATCAAGGAAAAAAATTTTCCCGATTCTAAGCCGCACCTGAAATTTGAGACTCGAAATTGAAGGGGAGATAAAAGTTGTAGGCCGCACCTCCAAATCGAAACAAAGTTGGTCCATTATAATACGAGACACAATTTAGGTCGAATGAATGACGATACAGCTACAGTAGTTTGGTTCGAGTCGTAAGCTTAGCAGTTAAGCTTAACCAGGTAGCCATTGCTATGCGTCAGGCGCTCCGTCCGTATTTATACGGGTACACTTCCTTTTTCACGTGCTTCGTCTGGTTTGAATTGATTGCTTATTTTTCTTTGACCTGATAAGTGCCGTTATGTGTTTACGTCACTCTAAGCTGAAAATGCATTACTGTACTGTGTCATGCATTGTTTGTCGCATTCTGATAATGAGTGTTTACGGCCTGTCGCCGATCGCGGCATGGCTTGTTCTTGTGCGCGGTTACTTACACTGCTGCTTTCTTTGATAATGATCAACAAGAACCAAATAATAGACTGCATATGATGGAAGATGTTTTGAACGAGAGTTTAGCGAACATTTTTCTCCGTTTGAAAATCTTTGCAGACGCCTCTTTAGTACATTATATTCTGCACAGAAATTAGAGTCATCTTAGATTTAAAAATCTAGTCAATTGCCGTGCTTCATTTCTGATTGTATCACTATTAGGCATAAGAATAATATGAATATAAACATGACATGATATGTGTATTCTTCCGTGTTTGCTGTTGTCTCGCTCTAGTTTCGTAGTTTATTAGGCAGACAGTATTTAAATGAGACAGCAGAAAACACGAAAGAATACGTGGCAAAATGTTTATATTCGTATTATTCTTATGGTGAAGAGAATACTGCATGTGATTCACAATTCATAAAAGTTCCTAGTAGCAACCATCTCTTCTCACAGGTAGGAAAAAATTCAGGACGTAGAGTTTCCCATATTGACAAACATCCCAAACAGTCTTGCCAGTCGGATTTTCGTAGTACGTTGAACTGCTGCTAGAAGATGAACAATACGAAATTTCTATTTACTTCGTTGGATAATGTATGAAAGTGCAGTGGTCAAAACTCGGGGCGGAGAAAAAAGCTCGTTTTCCACCTTTTTTTAAAATTTATTTACTGACGAAGAGGTTTTGGCGCCAGTATTTATCTTTGTGCCTGCAAAACATGCCTGTTGTAGCGCTACATATATTCGATGGCAGAAGTTGGTTGTGGCGGCACCCACCAACATTTTTCAGAACTTCCGCTTACTTTGCACTCGATTCTAAGCCGCAGGCGGTTTTTTGGATTACAAAAAGCGGAAAAAAAGTGCGGCTTAGATTCGAGTAAATACGGTAGTTCTAACTTCTAGGGGACTGATGACCTCAGATGTTTAGTCCCATAGTGCACAGAGCCATTTGAAGCTGATGTGAAACTTCCTGGCAGATTAAAACTGTGTGCCGGACCGAGACTCGAACTCGGGACCTCTGCCTTTCGAGGGCAAGTGCTCTGCCAATTGAGCTACCCAAGAATGACTCACGCTCCGTCCTCACAGCTTTACTTCTGCCAGTACCTCGTCTCCAAACTTCCAAACTTTACAGAAGGTTTCCTGCGAACTACTAGCAGAAGTAAAGCTGTGAGGACGGGGCGTGAGTCGTGCTTGGGTAGCTCAGATGGTAGAGCACTTGCCCGCGAAAGGCAAAGGTCCCGAGTACGAGCCTCGGTCCGGCACATAGTTTTAATCTGCCAGGAAGTTTCATACACGAGCAGTGCTTTTCAATAGACATATCCTTTCTATGAACTGAATTAAAGACGCTGGAATGAAAAGAATGGCTCCATTAGAATGAAATCAGTAAAGCTGCAATGACAGAAAATGATGTCCGTGCAAACCTTTCAGACGTGCTGAAGCTGCAAATGTAATGAATCACGCTTCCAGAACTGTCACCGATGTTTCTACATATTATTTCCGAACACTTCTGTCAGACGTTTCCACACGCAGTACCTGGGAATTTTCTTTATTTATTCCTATAGTTGACGAGGACACCAGAGAGGCAATTCTGACTTTCCGACTGATAATGGAAAAAAGACTACGCATGTTCACAAGATTTGCCTACCCAGAAAAGTGTTCGACAATGCAATGTGCTGAAAAATGTTCGAAAGCCTAAGAAAAATAGAAGTAAGCTGTATTCAAAGATGTATGGTATGCAGTATGTACAAGAACCACAAGGACATAATAAGAATGGAAGACCAACATCGAAGTACATGAATTAAAAAGGGTTTAACGGAGGGATGTAGTCTTCTGCTGCTACTGATCAATCTATACGTAGAAGGAGGAATGATGGGAATAAGAGAAAGATTAAAGAGTGGGATTGAAATTCAGGATAAAAGATTATCGACGTTATGATTCACTGATGATATTTCTCAAATGGTTCGAATGGCTCTGGGACTTAACATCTGAGGTCATCAGTCCCCTAGACTTAGAACTAGTTAAACCTAACTAACCTAAGGACATCACACACATCTATGCCCGAGGCAGGATTCGAACCTGCGACCATAGCGGTCCCCTGGTTCCAGAATGAAGCGCCTAGAACCGCTCGGCCACATCGGCCGGCGATGATATTTCTCTCCTGAAGTGAAGGAGGCTTACGTGTCTATTCCTTCATCACACCCTGACGAATAAAGCTCGCGCAAAGAAATGTGGACCAAACGTAAACGTCAGGAGTCACTCTCCTGCGGACGAAAGACGGGCCAAACATTTTTTTTATTTGTCGAATACAGCTCCGTTCAATATGCATATTATCCAAACAACAACTAGCCGTCAGAGAAGGGAAACGTATGTTGCTTACCGAATAAATATAGCAGAGGTAACGTTAAAAAAAAGTCCAATGGCCGGACTAGGAAAAGCGAGAAAACTGGCAGTAGGTGAAATACCTCTTTGACTCCAAGAGCAGTATTGCGCCCATTTCTCAAAACATATCGATCGGACGGCTAAAAATATCCAATACGGATGTGCAACAATTGCGTGAAACACAAAGTATAAAGCGAAACGAGGTAGGAATGCACGGAGTGTAAAGTAGCGTTTAACATGTGTCACAACTCTTTTGAAACTACCATGCCACGCAGGACTACTAATTTTTAGAGTTGTAGGTATTTTGCTATTAGCAATTCGTTGAAGAGGAGCATTTCTTCTCGTCATTACAGTTTTTGTTGACAATATCTACGTTTAGGCGTCATGTTATTGCGTCCCTTCTGAAGACGCCCACGAAATTACAAATTTTATTGAAGTACTGTTTATGTGTAAGAATTTATATTTATATCTTGAAGAAATAAACTAGTGTTAACGTCTGCAAGAGCAGTATCACGTGATAGAAAAAAACGTGCAGCTACATAACAGTTGCCCGCATGTCAGCTTGTACCAGTGTTGCTACTGTCTCGCGCATCAAACTGTCTAGTTTCGCACGCTTCGTCTCCAGTCGCATGGGCACAGATTTTGTCGAACTAAATGGTACGGCAAAGTGTTACTGATGTGAGTTCAGAATATGGGCTAAGAGTAAAGCGAAGAAAGACGAAAGTAGTGAATAGTAGCAGTAACGATACTATCGATAAACTTAACATAAAAATTGAATTCTCCTGTATTGGAAGTGTTGTGTCGGTAGCTGGGCCGACACCGTGAAGTTTATATGGCTGAAAATGAACGCTACACTAACGCTGTAGCCGATAGGGCACGCACGGCTAAAGCAGACGGGCGTGAAGTCTGGAACATGAGAACTTATAAATGAATAAGAAGAAAAGTATGTAGATGCTTATTACTTATCTTTTTATTAGTCCTTGGAATACATCTCTCTTGAATACTCGTAAGCTATAGGCACGGATACAAATGGCGCCTTGCTAGTTCGTAGCCATTACCTTAGCTGATGGCTATTCTGTCTCTCGGCTAATGAGAGAAAGGCTTCGTACAACTGGGCGGTAGCTAGGTTCTCGTACAACTGGGGCGAGTCCACTCTCGTATCACGAGACCTGCCTTGGTGGTGGCGCTAGGTCTGCGATCACAGTGGCGACACGCGGGTCCGACATGTACTACATGGACCGCGGCCGATTTAAGCTACCACCTAGCAAGTGTGGTGTCTGGCGGTGACACCACAGGAAGCAAAGTAACACAGGATAGACGGAGCAAGTGGGAGGTAAGAGGCAGACTAGCGCTGACAAAAAGGGCGTTCCTGACCAAGAGAAAAATTTCTGATAATGTGCGTTTGGAGCACAGTATTGTACGGTAGTGAATCATGGACTGTTGAAAAACTGGAAAATAAGAGAACCGAAGAATTTGAGATGTGGTGGTACAGGAGGCTGTTGGAAAGTAGATGGACTGATAATTATACCTAAGGAATGAGGAGATTCTTTCCAGACTCCGCAAAGAAAGGAACGTATGGAAAATACTGACCGGAACATGGAACACGATGATAGGACGTGTGTTAACACATAAGGGAATAACTCAGATGGTACCTGGGAATAACACCATTGGAGAGAATGTGGACTGTAGAGGACATGGCTTACAACTATTCTGAGTTGTTACTTTGTATTCTTTATTCTGCAAATTCAGCATATACTCGTAATCGGTTTGCACTGTTACCCGTTCACTTCGCTGCATGTTCATCAGTTTCAATCATTCCATTTGAGTGCGTTTAATTCATTTTATACGGCAGCGGAAGCCGTGGTCCTCCAGGTTTCCATTTCCCTAGAAGTGTTAAGCTCAGATTCCCCGTGGGAGTTTTCGGAGAGCATAGGTTGGACGCGCGCTACGATTGCCTACCTGATGGCTAAGCCGACTGCCCGCGGTAAGGAGGAAACCAGAGGTCAGAAGACCGGTGTGGGGCAAGTTTTTCAATAGCCATTACATATGCATATCCTTTTTAAACCATCGTTTGTGGGTTAAGCGTATGAGAGGGACGGACTGGTCAGAATCCGCAGTGCACCGTGAGCAACTCATAGTTACGTGTCATTCGGCTTCTGCACCTTTACAACGGCTCCCCAGTTGCCAGTGCCTTCACGACACGTTCTGGATCCAGCACGGACTCTCATTTCTCTGACCTCACTTAACACTTATTGCGACCAGACGAGGGTCAATGGAAGAGACGCTCATCGTGTCACAGAGCACTAACTTCTCAACAGGAGGAATCTGCACTACAGCACTTTCGCTCCATTTCGTCGACGTCTTCGCGAAACAAGGAATGTCGGACTGTTAGCGGTGCAAAGTGTGACGTGAGGACACGTGGTTTCGAGGACGCCGTGACTGCGTAGTGCGCCGCGTGCTACAATACAGGGCACGCAACCGCTTGGAGTGTGTTCAAGGAGTACAAGCTACGCGTGTGCCACGTTCAGAAGCAGCCACCACTGGGACCACACAGGATCGCATCTCGTCTGCAGTTGTGCAGCGATTTCTTATTCTGTCTCCTACATACGCACACGTATTATTCGGAGATGAGACGTACTTTCCGTGTGAGGAGGCACTGGGCATTCTGAAAAACCATACGGCCTCGAAAACAGCATGACAGACCACAGTTCACCTTGGAGGATTCTGGAAAGACCGGCTCATTACCTCTGTGCTATACGGAATTGCGCTTCGCCCCGATGTATGACTCTAGCGTACACCATAACAAAAGGCGCCAGCGACTGACGTATCCAGAAAGTCATACGTTACACAGCCACCCAATGTTTCGGAGACAAATCGTATTGTTCCTGATTGGAATAACGAAAATACTGGAACCAAAAATTCTGGTAACATACTGGATCAGAGGCTGCCTGACTGGTGTTTTCAGGGATCACATATATACCTCTAAAACTGCAGTTCTGGAGACGGAATCGTGCAATGAAACTGTAAATTACATCCACGTGGATAATCTGCAAATCACATATAAGTGCTTGGCAGGGGTTTATCGAAGCACTTTCACAATAGTTCTCTTTTATTAAAACATCGAACAGCGCGCGCCGGCCGTGGTGGCCGAGCGGTTATAGACGCTACATTCTGGAACCGCCCAAAGATGTAAAGAACGGTGCATGAGAAGCGCCGCCGGCCGCAGTGGCCGAGCGGTTCTAGGTGCTTCAGTCCGGAACCGCGCTGTTGCTACGATAGCTGGTTCGAATCCTGCCTCGGGCATGGATGTGTTTGATGTCCTTAGTTTAGTTAGCTTTATGTAATTCTAAGTTCTAGGGGACTGATGACCTCAGAAGTTAAGTCCCATAGTGCTCAGAGCCATTTGAACCATTTCCGAACAGCACGCGGAAAAAAACTAATAACTGTATCTTACCGTGCGAGCTCTGATTTCGCTTATTTTATTACGATGGTCGTTCCTACCTACCGGCGTCAACAAAATATTTTCGCATTCGGAGGAGAAAGTTGGTGATTGAAATTTCGTGAGAAGATTCCGCCGCAACGGAGAACGCCTTTGTTTTAATGATGACCACCCCAAATCCTGTATCATGTCACTGACACTCTGTCCCCTATTTCACGCGAATACAAAACGTGCTGCCCTTCATTGAACCTTTTCGATGTACTCCATCAATGCTATCTGGTAAGGATCCCACACCACGCAGCAGTACTCTAAAAGAGGATAGAAATGGTTCAAATGGCTCTGAGCACTATGGGACTTAACTTCTGAGGTCATCAGTCCCCTAGAACTTAGAACTACTTAAACCTAACTAACCTAAGTACATCACACACATCCATGCCCGAAGCAGGATCCGAACTTGCGACCGTTGCGGTCGCGCGGTTCCAGACTGTAGCGCCTAGAACCACTCGGCCACGCCGGCCGGCAAAAGAGGATAGAGATGCGTAGTGTAGGCAGTTTGTTTAATAGATGTGTTGCATTTTCTAATAAAACTCAGTCTTTAGTTTGCCTTCCCCACAACATATTCTGTGTGTTCCTTCTAATTTAAGTTGTTCGCAATTGTGATCCCTAGGCATTAAGTTGAATTTACGGCCTTTTGATTTGACTGATTTATCGTGTAACTGAAGTTTAACGTGTTCCTTTTAGCACTGTGGATGACCTCACACTTTTCTTTATTTAGGGTCGATTGCCAATTTGCGCACCATCAAGATATTTTCTAAATCTTTTTGCAATTTGTTTTGATCTTCTGATGAGATTACCAGACAATAAAAGACAGCATCATCTGCAAACAACCTAAGACGGCTGCTCAGATTGTGTCCAAAATCGTTTGTATATATAAGGTACAGCAAGAGGCCTATATCATTGCCTTGGGGAATGGCAGAAATCACTTCGGTTTTACTCGTTAACTTTATGTCAATTACTGCGAACTATGCTCTCTCTCACAGGAAACGACGAATCCATAAATGAAACGACATTCCATTAGCGCGATTTCACTACAAGCCGCTTGTGTCAATTTCACTACAATCCGCTTGTGTGGTACAGTGTCGAAAGACTTTTGGGAATCTAGAAACATGGAATCAATTTGAAATCCCTTATCAGTAGCACTCAGCACTTCGTGTGTGTAAAGTGCTAGCTGTGTTTCAGAAGAACGATGTTTTCTAAATCCATGTAGACCGTTTTCTTCGAGGTAATTGATAATGTTCGAACACATTACATGTCCCAAACTCCTGCTGCATATAGACGTTAATGATATGGTCCTGTAATTTAGTGGGTTACTCCTACTACCTTTCTTGGATAATGTTGTGGCCTGTGCAACTTTCCTGTTTTTGGATACGGATCTTTCGTCGATCGACCAGTTGTACACCACAAGTGTATGCCTTCGGTAAATGTGTTATAAAACCTAAATAATTTCTCTTACAGGGATTGTTTCTCTTTTGTGCGACAAGATGCGTACGAAAAATGCGAAGTCCTCACGGAACCTTCGCAATGTGTGTGACGAAAAGAAAGAAAACAATAAAATAAAAATATAAGAACACTTAGAAGCACAAAATCAATGTTGTTGTTGCTGTGGTCTTTAGTCCTGAGATTGGTTTGATGCAGCTTTCCATGCTACTCTATCCTGTGCAAGCTTCTTCGTCTCCCAGTACCTACTGCAACCTACATCCTTCTGTATCTGTCTAGTGTATTCATCTCTTGGTCTCCCTCTATGATTTTTACCATCCACGCTGCCTTCCAATACTAAATTGGCGATCTCTTGATGCCTCAGAACATGTCCTACCAACCGATCCCCTCTTCTAGTCAAGTTTTGCCACAAACTTCTCTTCTCCCCATTCCTATTCAATACCTCCTCATTAGTTATATGATCTACCCATCTAATCTTCAGCATTCTTCTGTAGCACCACATTTCGAAAGCTTCTATTCTCTTCATGTCCAAACTAGTTGTCGTCCATGTTTCAATTCCATACATGGCTGCCGGCCGCGGTGGTCTAGCGGTTCTAGGCGCTCAGTCCGGAACCGCGCGACTGCTGCAGTCGCAGGTTCGAATCCTGCCTCGGGCATGGATGTGTGTGATGTCCTTAGGTTAGTTAGTTTTAAGTAGTTCTAAGTTCTAGGGGACTGATGACCACAGCTGTTAAGTCCCATAGTGCTCAGAGCCATTTGAACCATTTGAACCATACATGGCTACATTCCATACAAATACTTTCAGAAACGACTTTCCGACACTTAAATCTATACTCGATGTCAACAAATTTCTCTTCTTCAGAAACGCTTTCCTTGCCATTGCCAGTCTACATTTTATATCTTCTCTACTTCGACCATCATCCTTTATTTTGCTTCCCAAATAGCAAAACTCCTTTACTACTTTAAGTGTCTCATTTCCTAACTTAATTTCCTCAGCATCACCCGACTTAATTCGACTGCACAAAATCCACACTACAGCATAATAAGCGCGGTCAGTATAGGTTAACTACGTCTGTTAAGGTGGAGCCACCGACACTGCAACTTCAAAAGTTTGGTTCAGTAGGGCCTTAAAATTGACATTCCACACTGCCGTGAGTTGTTATGAACGCCGCCGTTTGAAATGTGTTCTGGAGTGGTTGACGTGACCTTTCGTTACTCGACGTCAAGTGTACTTGGAGCTTTACTACGCACGATACGCCGCGTTGCTTGGATCCGTAACGAGCGGAAGAGTGCTCACGCCGACCAGTGCTGAGCTGAGCTCGATCCACGACACTCGGCCTGTGCCACTGGTTCTCTGACTATGACTGTGTTGCAACTGCATGTGGTCTATCTGAACTTCGATACATAAGATATGAAATGAAAGTTGACTGGATGCTCAACAAAAACACAGTCCGTGGAACCGTTTGAAAGCACTGTGTAATGAAATCTTAACTGCGCCCGCCGTATGAGAACAGTTGGTAGAGTTTGTATAATCGTTTCGCACGGGGAATATTTACAGGTGACGTTGAACAACGACTCTGTCGACTACAGGCATCTGACGGACCTCGCCACACTACCCTTTATAAAAGCTTTATTTGGTGTTGACATGTATGTTCTACAGGAGTGGAGAATTCATTAGGAATCACCTTTTTAAAACTTACGTTATTGAAGTGCTGTCCATTTCGCCACACACATACCGTAAGTCGATTCTGAATATTATGCACACCACGGGCAACGCGTTCTTCGGGATGATGTTGATGGTTTCTTCAATATTAGTCTCGATGTGGGCAAGTTTTGCTGGTCTAGTCAGGTGCACAACGCCCTTCAGATTTTCCCGTAACAAGTAGTCGCAGAGTGGAAGGTACGGAGGTCAGAGCAGCCATGGGATGTTACCACTCCGCAGTGTGTGAGGTGGCTCCATCCCGTTGAAACCAAATGTGCTGAACGTCAAGATTTGGAAGAGAATGGAGATAAAAGTGTCTGTACCCCGTTGACATAAAGCTGAGACTTCACTTTAGCAGTGGGGCCTCCCACATCTCGGAAGCTATAAGAGCCCGTCACCCCACGACACGACAACGCACAAAATATCGCAACTTTTGCGCTGTGTAAAGGATGCTGACGAAGCGAAACATGTGTTGTCTGTGTGCAGTAACGCATGTTCTGCTTATTCACATATCTGCTTAGGCGAAAATCTGAAATCCAAAAATTTTCAGTGAAGTTAGCATCATCATCGATTTCACAAAATCGTACGTGCAATACGGTATCACTACGTTTCAGTTCTTGAACAGTGTCAAGCTTTTAAGGACGAAATTTAACGCCAGGGAGTACTTTTTTCACGCTCCTACGTCAGAGCCCTAGTGACGAGGCAGTTTTTCGCACTGAAGAAGGAGGACACACTACCGCTGTGGGTTGCACAGCGTCGAATGTTTTCTGGGGCACGTACAGACAGCACACGACCACTCGTGTTTTTTGCAGGTGGTCCAGTCTCTTCTAAGTCACAGAAACTCGTTTTGACTGCTAGTGAAGAAGGAACCTGACTGCGGAGCGTGATCTCGTAGTGATGCAGAAACACTGTGTGTATTGCCGTCAGACAGCCGGCGTGGCGGCAGCGCCGGCAGCCACTGCAACAGCACGCGCTGCGCGGCTCCACTGCAGCTGAACGTCCGTCAGTACTCGACAGTCCGCCATTTCCCCTCCACTTACTGAACACCCACAGGGCTGCTAACATCAGATTCAACTGCTCCCCTTTCTCTGCCACCTCGCAACACTTAAAAGTAAAAACGGTACACTACAACTCATGACTCGCCGTTGGTTATTGCAGAAAACTGGGTTCGATGGTCAGGAAAGAGAGCGCACCACGAAAGAATCATCTGAATGTGAGGGAAATCAGTTTATGTGATGTACATGTAGAGAGAAACAAAGATTACAATTTCGGAAAAACTGGATGATTTACTCAAGAGAAAGCTCTCCACAAATTGAGCAAGTCAATAATGTGTTGGCTCACTTCAGGCCCTTAGGCGAACAATCATTTTGCTTAACACTGATTGCTAGAGTTGTTGGATGTCCTCCTGAGGGATATCATGCCAAGTTCTGTCCAATTGGCGCGTTAGACCGTCAAAATCCCGAGATGGTTGGAGGACCCAGCCCATAATGTTCCAAACGTTGCCAGTGGAGGAGAGATCCGTAGACCTTGCTGGCGAAGGTAAAGTTTGGCAAGCATCGTTGGTGGGTTGCTTCGGGGCAGGGGACCAAACAGCGAGGTCATCAGTCCCATAGGATTAGGGAAGGAAGTCTGCCGTACCCTTTCGCAGGAACCATCTCAGCATTTACCTGAAGTGATTTACAGAAATTACAGAAAACCTGCATCAGGATGGGCGGATTCCTTAATGTGACACCAGTGTGCTGACCACTGCACTACCTCGCTCGGTGGCAAGCATGAAGACAACCAGTAGAAACATGCACTGTGTTAGGGCGGGCATTATCTTGCTGAAATTCAAGCCGAGGATATCATGCCATGAAGAGCAAGAGAATGGGGCGTAGAATATCGTTGTACCGTTTACCTGTAAGAGTGTCGCGTCCCTCTGCCAAGCACTTAAATGTGATTTGCAGAGTATCCATGTAGATGTACGAAGTTTGTCCGGAAAATACGTATAAAAGTTGAATGCTAACTTCATTTTACAATTATTCAGGTATTATAATATGGTCGCCTTGAGACGCGATACACTTCTCCCAACGCCGTTTCCACTGTTGATAACATTGCTGAAAGTCTTCATTTGTGATGTTGTTCAGTTGCCGTGTCGTTTCCGCCTTGATGGCTTCCACATCTCCCAAGTGCCGCCCCCGAAGCACCATTTTGCATTTCGGGAACATGAAGAAGTCACACGGGGCTAAATCGGGTGAATAATGCGGGTGGTCTGTCACGGTGATTGAGCTTCGGGCCAAAAACTCGCGCACAACGAGTGACGTGTGAGCGGGCGCATTGTCGTGATGAAGGCTCCACCTGCCCCCTTTTGCCAACTCCGGTCCAACTCGGGCCACACGAGCTCTGAGACGTGTCAGAACTTCAACGTAAAAATTTCCGTTCACTCTCTGGCCGGGAGGGACAAATTCCTTGTGAACAATGCCCCTAGAATCAAAGAAAACAATCAACATTGTCTTGACATTGGACCTTGATTTTCGCGTCTTTTTTGTTCTCGGTTCTCCCGCTAGTTTCCATTCCTTTGCTTTGAGATTTGAGCTCCACATCGAATTCGTAAAACCAGGACTCGTCTCCAGTGATGACTCGGTTGAGAAAGTCCCCTCGTTCCTCTGCTTCCAACCAGTCCTCACAGCACTCAACCCTCTTTGCTTTCTGTTCTGGCGTCAAGAGCTTCGGTACGATTTTCACACACAATTTCTTCATTTCAAGTTTTTGTGTCAGGATTTCGTGAACGATTGTTTTGGGGATTGACAGCTCGTCAGCAATCATTCTGACTGTCAATCTACGGTCTTTAAGAACACAAGCCCGAATTCGTACAACATTTGCATCGGAACTCGATGTCGACGGGCATCCTGGGGGAGGGTCATCGTTCACTTCTTCTCGGCCATCCCGGAACTTTTTTAACCACTTGTTCACGGTTGCTTCCTTCAGAGAATTGTCTCCGTAAACCTGTTTCAAACACTCAAAAATCTCACGGCCCTTCTTGCCTAGCTTTGCAAGAAACTTGATGTTGACGCGCTGTTCCTCAATCAGAGAGAGCTCCATGCCGACGGCAGGTGAAAAAGGGTAACTGTCAACCAGCTGCCGCACACTCCCACCTTCACGCAGAGTGCTCTGACTCGAACTGAGCGTTGGTGGGATTGATTACAGCAGAAGTCCCACCTGGCGGTGACTGCAACTTTATACGTATTTTCCGGACAAACCTCGTAGATGTAGAGGCGCACCAGACCATCATTCCAGGTTCCAGACCAGCATGGCGGGCGACAGTCAGGCTAGTGCCCCACCGCTATCCTGGATTCTCCAGACACGTCTTCGCCGGTCAGGGGGACTCAGTTCGAAGCAGGACTCACCGCAGAAGACAATTCTACTCCAGTCAGTGAGATTTCAGGCCGAATAGTTTTTATTGTCCTAGTGTGAATTATTAATGATAATTTCACACATACATTGATAATCTAGTATCGCCAAGAGTGGTGTATGTCGCCAATTAGAAATCACAAGTTTTTCTTCCTGAAATAAAAAGGTTTGCCACTCGTTCGTCTATCGCCGCTCGCTTGTCAAAAGCCACGGCGAGCGTGGGATGGCAGAAGGCTTGAACGATGAACAGTCTATTCACCTGGTGTAATATTGGACAATTATAAGATTTCATACTGTTAATTACCATTCAGATGGGTACAGAACTTGACTCCTGCTCAAATCGAGACCCCTGTTTCCGCATGGCAGTGTCTCGCCTCAAACAAAAGAATGTAACATGATAAGAGTTCACTATCATTCTGTTAAGTAGGTAACGTCCTACAGTTGTTCGGGTTACACAAGTTTTTGCCTGCATGACACAGTCTGGATAGAAAACTTTGGGGCACTATCGTTCCGACGTTTGTCAAATCTCAAGCAAAGTCATTTGACTTCGATTCGGTATATTCACTTTCGTACGCAGCCCCTTTACAATGAGGGAAGTAAGATTCACATTCAACCAGATCTCTAGTAATGGCACCGGGGTTTACAAAATTTGCTACCCTATGAGCACGCATTTGCCCTCAGAGGCATTACAGCATCTGCTACCGTCATCAGCAAAATGTGGTCTACGAAATCGTTACCAGCGACATGGGTCACACAAACCATTGTGGCCACACTTAAGCAAGAAAAAGAGGCCAGTTACGCACGATGTCGTGGTGTCGTACATACGACGCAGTTTCCCCATTTCAGTGTCCCTCTGCATCTGAGCTAGATAATGAGCAAATGCCGCAGAAATAAATTAAAATAGTTTCAATCTCTCAGTTCCGTTCAAGGCTTTTAGCTCTCATGCGAGTGTCACAAAGGGAAGTCCCCATCCACACATTCCCGAGTGGAACACATGCTGCCCCATTCCCAGCCTGCTGGGACATTTGCATGAGGGGACGAAATCCCACAAACAGCCGCTCTGCTCTCACAACTTGCCACTGAAAAATGTAAAAAAGAGAATCGTAGGACAATTTACAAGTCGCTGGAGTACTGCCTAGTCATTGCATTCATGGAACTCCAGATATCTTCATCACAGGTATCTTCGGGTGTCATTAGGTTGAGCAATGAGATGGTGGGGCCGCACAAAATGTCACATCCCCTCCTCGCTACTTACTCGTCTCACAGGCTGATATGGAAACTTCTCTACCGGTGACAGCTAAATGTTACAACGTTGTTGTTGTTGTTGTTGTGGTCTTCATTCCGGAGACTGGTCTCACGCAGCTCTCCATGGTATTCTATCCTGTGCAACCCTCTTCTACTCTGAATAACTACTGCATCCCACATCCACTGCTTACTGTACCCATCTTGTAATCTCCCTCTGCAATTTCTATCTCCCACTCTTCCTTCCAATACTAAACCGATGATCCCTCCATGTCTCGAAATGTGTCTGATCAATAGATCCCTAGTTTCAATCAAATTATGCCAGAAATTTCTTTCCTTCCCAGGTCTATTCACTTCCACCTCATTAGCTACGTGATCTACCCGTTTAATTCTCAGCATTTTTCTGTAGCACCACATTTAAAAATCTTCGATTCTCTTCTTGTGTGAACTGCTCACATCCACGTTTCTCTTCCGTACATTGCTGCACTCAAGTCAAATGCCTTCCTATCACTTAAATATGTATTTGTTAACAAATTTCTTTTCGTCAGAAACTCATTCTTCGCGATTCCCAATGTACGTTTTATATCCTCTCTATTTCGGAAATCGTCACTTGTTTTATTGCCTGAGTAGCGAAACTCATCTACTACTTCTAGTGTCTATTTCCTAACCTAATTCCATCAGCATCGCATACTCAATTCGATTAAAGTCCATTACCTTTGTTTTACTTTTGTTAATGTTCATCTTATTCTTCTTTTGAAGTCACTGTCCATTCTGTTCAGCTTCACTCCTAAGCCCTTTGCTGTCTCTGACATAATTGCAACGCCGCCGGCAAACCGCAAAGTTCTTATTTCTTCTCCATTTCCAAATTTTTCTTTGCTTTCTGTCACAACTTGCTCAGTATAGATACTGGATGACATTGGTGATACGTTGTGAGGCATGCATATTATTTTGGCCACTCTATAAATTCTGTTTCGTATCTAAATATAAATATGCGTAGCTCAGACAGACCAAAGCATGTAGCTGCTTAATCTTTGACTATTGTTAAACAATATCTTTGTATTGCTACACCATCTCTGCCTGAGAGCGCCATCAAAGTTCACGCATTCTGAATTGAGCAGTGTTGAGTAGCAGACGTATTTTAAAGAATGGCGAGGAAATATTCTTTATAAGTGGTGATACGAGATTTATGGAATTGGAGTATGAATATTTATGAAGCAGTTATGGAGAGAGAAGCTAAGGAGACTGTTTGTGAGTTTTTATGGAATGGTGACAGATTGAAGTAAGTACGCAAGTGTGTAGCATTGTTTTGCGTTAGTGAGATTGTAGTAACGAAGCTCAGATAGTAGGACTGTCATATAGATTGCTCTAATAGGAAGATGAGATTCCCCTCGCTTTAAGTTGCTTAAGTTATTCCTTAAACTCATATTACGTAAGCGCTTCTGTGAACATTCAGTTGATTTTTAAAGCATTAGTTCTCAATAATGAATTTCATCTGCATTTTGTCAGAATTTAATTCTTATCAGTTAAATTTCCCATCCTTCATTCAGTTTATTATGTACATATGCACATTCCACTTTGTGGTACGGAATTTTCTGTCGTAATTTTGATGTCGCTTTGAAATCTCCAAAAATGTTTGTCAATAGACGAGTTAAGTGAAATAACATTTTAGAGCCAGGAATTTCTTGAAGTTCAGTTGCGCATTTACGTATTTCACAAGTCAGACTACGTTGAGAGGAGCATTACATTTTTGTAGAAACAATTAGCTTCAATTTGTAGGCAGTATTGACCAAACCATATTAAGTCTTTTTATAATTCAGTGTGTTCAGACTTTTGCACATACACGAGTAACAGTTAAGAATTAGTTTGTTCAGTAATCATTTGTTTTGAGAAGTTTTGGTAGACAGTTTTAGGAAGATTCGCTCTGACAGAGAGAAGCAGAGAACCAGTTAAGTTAAAGGGAGTGCTGCAACCACTGCTGCCACAGCTCAACCACTGCTTCCCTTTCATGCCACCTCGACTCTTATGACTGTTGTATGCTTTCTCTACGTGTTGTAAATAACCTTTCCCTTTCTGTATTTTACCGCTGCTGCACTGAGAAGTTCCATTCTTCTGTAAATAATTCGTGTCAATATTTTACAACCATGACTTGTTAAATTGATAGTTCGGTAGCAGTCGCATCTGTCAGCACCTGCTTTCTTAGGAACTGGAATTCCTACATTCTTCTTGAAACCTGAGGGTATGTTCCAGTCTCATTTATGTTGCACCAGGTGGAACAGTTTTGTCATGGCTACCTCTCCAAAGGACAGCATCAGTTCTGTGGGACTCTCGTCCACTTGTCTCATTGCTCTTTCAATTTTCGCACAGTACCATGCCACACATCATCTTCCTCTTCCCTTTCTACGAGGGTTGGAACTTAAATAGTGGCAACTATTTATTCACAACCGATACAAAAGAGTTACATATTTGCTCGTGTTACTGTCCTTCAAAGTAGTCACCAGCGTTGTGTAGAACCCGTTGCGAGCGATATGGAAGACGCAGTATACCGTTAGTAGAGCCTGTTTTATTGATGGTGCGAATGGAGCGGTCTACTGCCTGTCGAATCTCTGGAAGAGTTCTGAAGCGAATGCCACGAAGTGGTTCCTTCATCTTCGGAATCAAATCAAAGTCACAAGGACTTAAGTCCGGGGAATATGGTGGGTGGTACAGTACTTCCCAGTCCCATCGACCGAACAGAGCAGCCACAGCTTGCGCTGCATGCGCCCGCGCATTGTCGTGCAAAATGATGGGTGGGTTGCGCAGAAAGTGTCACCGCTTCTTTCGCAAAGCTGGTCGCAGGTGATGCTCCAAAAACGAACAGTAATACTGTGTACTGACGGTCTGCCGTGGAGGAACGTAATGCGTTAGGATAACAACATCACAGTCGTACACGAGAATCACCATAACTTTAGACCGCTGCATTCGCACCATCAACAGAACAGGCTCTGCTAACGGTGTACTACGCCTTCCACATCGCTGGCAACGGGTTCTGCACAACGCTGGTGACTATTCTGAAGTACAGTAACAGGCGGAAACATGTAACTCTTTTGTATCGGTTGTGAATAAATAGTTGCCACTATTTAAGATCCAATCCTCGTATAATAATACCTTCAAGTTCATTTCTCTCACATTGCAATGTACGAACGATATATGCGCATAACCAACAGCTTTGTCCCACTAAGACACCTGTCACAGTCTAGACTGTGATACCACATTACTTTACGGTCTGATCGTAAAAATGAGCGAGGTTATCACCTCATAAATGACAAGTAAGGTGGTAACTCGCAAACGTGTGCAGCATGTTACTCACAAAGGAAACTCCCCATCGCACACCCCTCAGATTTAGTGGTAACATGACCCAGTGGATAGTCCGATAAAAACTGAACACAGACCAAGAATGAAAACACGAAGAAGGTGTATTGAACTGTGGAAAAAAGCAAAATAGGAACAGTGAACAGTCCGACAACAACAAGTGCAGTATAGAGCAACCGGGTATACAAATAGTGTTGTTGTGAAGTGGGTACGATGTTGTACTGCCATGCGGGTGAGTCGTGTTCAAATCTCTCTCGCGCCTTTTTTTTTCTTTTTTGCCGCAACATTATGAACTGTCCGTCCTGTCACTGAGATGTTTGTTCTCTTTCTGCAGTCTTGGCAGTTATTGGTTATAGAACGTGAGACATGTGGTAAGAATATATTACCGCCGTAAATGAATGTGATGAATAGTGAGAGCAGGCGAGGTACCACATAGACATCTCACAGAAATGAAAACAACAAATAAACGGATTTGATCTATATTGCAACAAACGAATTCAAGAGTGAAGACTTCCAAAGCGGAACGCAGCTTCAAAAGCTTTAAAAATACATGCTCTTACAGAGTACAGAGAAACTGTGATAGTGAGACTGTTGCGTTCATTTGTTGCCGCTTATGTGACAGACTATTATGTTTTCATCATTTCTTGGGAGTGATCACATTCACATTTACACAAACACCTATATCGGCAAGGAGGCTTATTTTCTCACTTACCATTCGTACAAATTAGATGCGTCGATAACAGATTCGTGTCATATGACATACGTACTGTCACTAACGCCCTGCTTGACACACCAGACTGTTTTCCGGTGGAGGATTCGGTTGACCTGTGGCCTTGTCATCAAACGTTTGCGGTTCCCATTCGAAAGCCACGTCCTTTCGGCTGCTAATAGAGTAGCTGTGCAGAATCATCTGTCATTATAGGTCCCTAGCTTACACCTCGCTGTTGCAAACGGACGTTACACCACGACACACAAATATGAATAAAGTGAACAGCGGAAAATACGCCAGTGTAGTTTGAACAAGGCTCGCCCGTGTGACAGTTCCGGCACCGTAACCACTTCACCACGGAGCTCATTTTCCGCCTTACTGCCCTACACTGAACTTCTTGTTCTTGGACCTTGCAGTGTTTCTATTTTGCTTTTTTTCAACAGTCAAGTACGTCTTCTAACTGTTTTCATGCTTGATTTGAGTTCACTTTTCGACGGGGTGTCTACTGGCCCCTGCTACCACTAAATCTGGTGAGGAGTTTCCCTTGTCAGCGGGTGAATTTGAGAGAGTATATAATAACAATAACCATCGCGGGAGGATTCCTTGTAGTAACTTAAGACTTTCAGTTGACGTGATGTGCTAACGTCACACATCTTATCCTGAGGCTAGTCTAAGCGATGGGTTGCTTGCAGTCAACAGTGCCATCTCCACCTCAGCGGCACCAAGTTGGCACTCGGCATATTACGCAATATAAGTTACAGCTGCGTAACAATCTTGTATCGGACCGATGCCTTCAACACGGACCAGTGGCCTGCTACTGGAAGCAGCGGAGTTGCCTTTTCAATACTCGGCGATGGTTCCTAGCAGATAAATTTACATTTCTAAGGATCAAAACTATGGAGCATTACATTAAATATTCTGCTTCACATGGATCATCATTCCTCTCTTGAAACAAAAATAGGACTGAATAGTAACCCTCCATTATCAGGAATGTTTCCTTTATGCCTAGTTCATCGAACTAATCAGCACATCGAAATTCCTTTTCCTCGTGCGTACTCATCCCTCTCACCCCCCTCCCCCCTCGCACCTTTAAAAAAGTGAAACGTCAAACAACATATTCCAAACATCCGTGCACATGCGACTAAAATATTAACTATCGGGTCGAAAACAGTTAATCAACCATAAATGGGTAAATAAATCTTCTTTGTCCTACTCTAGAAGCGAAACCCTCATATTACTTTCTTCAGACCGCTTCAGTGATCACCGTAAGTGGAGCGCTTTTCATGCTGGCTCTCGTGATAGCTAAACAACTGTGACCAATCAAGATGTTGCACTTAACTGACTCACTATTTGCACTATCAGCTTGCAGTAATGCAGTTACATGGAGAGTACACATCGTTCATCCTATGAACATAATACAGCACGTGACTGAACTGTGGAGAAATGTAATTTCAATGTACTTTTTCTAGATTGCATCTCTTCAACGAAATGAGTTCTCCTCACAAAGAACGCAACACGCAACTGGCATGTATTTTGACCAGATTTCAGTGAATGCGACCACATCTGAACTGAAAGCGCCGACGTTGTATATAACGCACGGAAAGAGTAGTTGGAAGAAACACGACACCACAGAAGCCAGCGGTGCCGTGATGTGCAACCTGCTCTCTGGAGAAGATCGTGGTTCCGCAGGCGATATATAACGTCAAAGTATACGCTCTCGTCACAGTAGCTTCTCGAGCCTCTCCACAGGATAGGCGTTGGGGTCTCCAACTGCTTCGTGCGACTCAACATTAGGGTGTGATTTAAATAACACACAGTACTTTTTCATGAGTAGTCTTACCCAGACGCATGGATAACATCACAGCCTGCATACTGTGACGCCTGATTCAAAACTAACATGCATACGGAGGTGACAGTAGAACTTTTGTGTTGGTCACCACGTTGGTGCGGGCGTGGAGGAGCCCCATCCTTAGTAAAATATTTTTCGTGAGAGCGGCATGAGGATTAGCAAGTGACTTTTGGAAAAGACTGAGACACTGAAACACCAATTTACCATTAAAAACACAACTATGCGCGAATCAGAAATGTACTATTATAAATTATTTAATCATCGGGTAGGGCTACTACTGAAGCAGTAATGGTGCTGGTTGTATGGTATCCGGTTGTATTGTATCTAAATGATAACTGTCTACAACGTGCCATCGTGGCGTAGAGGAAGCCGGGACGAACGGTTTGCTACTGAACACTTGTCTATCAACTCGGGAAATCACCACAAACTGTCCTACAAAAACCACCTAAGTTACAGCGCATGCGAGTTGCCTGAGATCATCATTCTCTCCCTCTCTTCGCCCAAACCATTAGTCCCAGACAAAAAAGGAATAGGATGTTTTTTGCAGGAAATTTAATGTAGTTTAATTTCGTACTGGAGTAAGGTTTCGCTAGAGGCCGTGCTTTTGGAAATATTCAAGAAAAAAGTACAGCAGCCGGCCGGAGTGGCCGAGCGGTTCTAGTCGCTTCAGTCTAGAACCGCGCGACCGCTAAGGGCGCAGGTTCGAATCCTGCCTCGGGCATGGATGTGTGTGGTGTCCTTAGGTTAGTTAGGTTTAGGTAGTTCTAAGTTCTAGGGGACTGATGACCTCAGATGTTAAGTCCCATAGTGCTCAGAGCCATTTGAACCATTTTGAACCAAAAAAGTACAGCCCCATGCTCACATCCATACGTCAAGGTTTTTAGTATGCTGTTTATGGCATCTTTTGGTGTCGCCGTACTAAAATTTGCGACTACACGAATTATTTTCCATATTGAACATTCCTTGGTCTTCACTGACTGGACTGTTCCGCCGAATTGAACAGTAGGAAGCTAGAAGGTGCTTAAAACATCAACGTTGGCCTGTGCTGTGATAGTGCCACGCAAAACAACAAAGGTGCAAGCCCCCTCCATGAAACACACGACCACACCTTAACACCACCGCCTCCACGCCGGCAGATGACGTTCACCAACCATTCGTCATACCCACACGGTGCCATCGGATCGCCACATTGTGTACAGTCATTCGTCACTCCACACAATGTTTTTCCACTGTTCAGTCGTCCAATGTTTACTATTCCTACACCAAGCGAGGCGTCGTTTGGCATTTACCGGCGTGATGTGTGGCTTATAAGCAGCCGCTCGACCATGAAATCCAAGTTTTCTCACCTCCCGCCTAACTGTCATAGTACTTGCAGTGGATTCTGATGCAGTTTGGAATTCCTGTGTGATGGTCTGGATAGATGCCTGCATATTACACATTACGACACTCTTCAACTGTCGACAGTCTCTGTCAGTCAACAGACGAAGTCGGCCTGTATGCTTTTGTGCTGTACGTGTCACTTCAAGTTTCCACCTCTCTATAACATCGGAACACTGGACCTAGGGATATTTAGGAGTGTTGAAATCTCGCGTATAAACGTATGGCACAAGTGACATCCAATCACTTGACTACGTTCGATGTCCGTGAGTTTCGCGGAGCGCCCCATTCTGCTCTCTCACAATGTCTAATGACTACTGAAGTCGCTGATATGGAATATCTGGCAGTAGGTGGCAGCTCAATGCACCTAATATGAAAAACGGTTCTTGAGGTGTCTGGATACTTTTGATCACATAGTGTATGTATATACAGGATGTTTCCGTGATGATGTTAAAAACTTTCCAGAATGATGGAGAAGGATACATGTATCAATTTGAGATACGGGTCTTTGTGCTGGTAACGAACGAGTCGAAAGTTATAAGCGAAAATCGTCCTTATACCTCTGACAACAGAATACATGTCCTGATACTGCTGTTGCTAAGATTGTACGGTAGGCAACACAAAACAAGGAAAAAATGCCAGGTAACGATGCGCTCGAAAATGCATACCTGAGGAGCTATGATCACTTGTTCAATAGAAGAGATGTTTTTCACCATAGTGTCTGAGAACAAGACATGGTTACCGGACATTTTTCCTTGTTTTGATCCATACTACCCCCTCTGAAAGTTGCCTACACTGCAGTCTTAGCAACAACGGTACCAACGTGCGTTCTGCTGTGGAGGGTATCAGGACGATTCTCGCTTATAGTTTTCTACTGATTCGTTTCCGGTGCAGAAACCCTTACTTCAACTTGCTACATTCATTCTTCTCCATCATCCTAGAATCGTCGTGGAATGATCCTGTATATATACATTTGCAGGTTGCGGCGCCTGTAACTTTAATGCTCTGTAGCATCGTTGGATGACGTTTCCGGACATGGGATCCTATATGAAACTTTATCTACTAAGTCCCTTCCACAACCTCTAGAAGTGTGTAACATGAATTGTGGAACACCCTGTATATCGGGGCATTTATACCATTTGACAAATTGTTTCTTCCCCGTACACGGTTGCTCCGTATACTTCTAAACAAAAGCTCTATATGCAAGAATGTGCTGTTTTGTTTTCTTCGTTGCAGTCAGTTTTGAGAGGAAAGAGGAATGCTGAATTTATGGCTTATCGAGTTACGATTAGAATTAGAATTCTACTGTGCTGTAGAAGCTGACTCATGCGAAACTTTGCAGTTCTATCCATTCAAAGAGTAAAACTGTCATTGAAGCTACTACCCTTACAGATACAGTGGATGGACAAGGTCCTCGTGCACCCCTTAAATTAATGATCCTATCTGATGTACTCATTCATTTTAAGTGACTTCATTTCCAAATCGACGTTTCCTTTGCAATAAACAAGGCTCAGGGCCAGAGAGAGTAAGAGGACATGGACAGAGAGGGGAAGAGTGAGAAAGTGGATAGAGAGAGGGGGAAGGAAGGAGATGTACACAGAGAGGGGTGAGGAGGAGATGGAAAGAGATGGACCGGTAGATGGATAGAGAGGAGGGGAGGAGACAAAGTGAGGGGGGAGGGGAAAGGAGAGAATTAACAAAGGGAGGGGGGAAGTAGATGGAAAGAGACGGGGGACAACGGGTTTAGGACTCATACAATTCCAATACATATTTATCAATTGCAATTTATCAATTGTTGCGGTCGCTAGTACATTTAAAAGCTCAGATTGTGTATTATTCGAGTGTGAAGTACTTTTCAATATTTTACAACTTTCGTGCTTTCTGACGTGTGGATCAAAATGAACGTTGCTGGATTAAACAGAGCTACGTGTTCCACAGCAAAATTTGGCACCTACCGAACGAAGAAATAAAACTCAAATTAAAGAGTAGTAGTGTTTAAATACCGCTACGGTGATCGTAATTTAAATTTTCCGCTGTTTCCTAACATCTTTTCTGTAGACGTGCTTTGCATTTCGGTTCTCCCCATCTTGTATGGTCCATTTACTGTACCGTATCTCAAGGATTCATTCCGATCTCTTCACGTATACAGCCAATCTGTTCATGCATGAGAACCAATTAACACCAGAACAGGGCTCGGTAATCTTTTGTAGGTTTTCTTGGCTTTGTCTAATTTTACAGTTCTTATCCTCCGCTAATGCTTCCGAAGCAAATTATTCGAGGACGAGTTTCGTCGTCCTCCTTTGCTCACATATTCTTTCCAATAACTTTTCATTTCGCAGTTTCCCTCTCGCCGTGGTTTTTCACTTTCTGTTCCTTTACATTTCAGAAACTCCAATTTTCTTCTCGTGCGAACCACATTTCGTTTCCATACAATGTTATGTCGCAGACGTACACTTTCTGACTCATTCTGTCGGCTCCACAGCGTGTCCGTAGCCGATGCCGTCAGTGCACTGCCACTCGAAACGGAAGTAGGACCTAACCGGTTCGAAACCTTGTTTTGCCATTTACCTATTGCCTTGTATCTCCTGTTTCGCAAGTTCTCATATATTGACGACATAGTGACTTGTACGTTATTACGCTTAAGGTTATTTGGAGCGATCCAGGACACACTAAGACAGCAAATCAGAGAGGCGGCAAAAGTGGAGGAGTTTAGGTTACCGTAGCTAAAGAGTAGCACTAGAGCTCTGCAAATTGCAGACACTCTGGGCAGCTGTCCCAAGGGAGGAGTTTCCCTTCAGAGAATTAACTGGTAACTCCATCCACCACCTAGACGCTGTCCTAAGGCGTTACAGTAGAAGATGAGAAGGAAAAGGAACGTCTTAGCAGAAGCGGCGAGCATGTTACTTGCTCCTGAGAACTACAACGTCAGTGGGTTTACACAGGTTAGAGAGCTACTACAGCGGGGCGGACGGCGGCGCCAAGTGACGTAAAATACTGCTGTTCCTGGCCATAATAGGAGGGGCAATGACGTTTAGCTTTCAGCTGAATGCTTCTGATATCAAACTTGGAGTCTTCTTATGTACAATCCAGAAACATTTCTACCTAACAAATAAGAGTAAAGGAGGTCTCCAAACGTTGTTGCCAAGAGGTGCCCTGGAGGTGCAGAAGGACTCGCCAGATTGGCCAAACCTTGTAAAGTGCTGGTTGGTTGCTGGGTCGATCATAAGAGGGGAGAAATGGTGTGCCGCCACGATTTTTTGAAAACTCGTGTTATCCGTATTCAGAGGAGTTCTCAGTCAGATCGCTGGGGCGCCGACTCCGTGTCGCTCGTGGCCAGCCTCGGTAAGCTCCGACACGTCTGTTTTCCTCACTTGGAGTGCTGCTCCTTAACGTGCTGCTAGTGTTGGCTACTTCTGTTAGCGCCCACCCCAGTGGCTTCAGACGCTGACTTCTGTTGTGCCTCCTTTGCTTTTTCTAATGTTGAGAATCAGCCATCAGTGTAGCAGTTAGTCTGGCCGCTAATAAACAGTGTTAATGAGACACCTGAATTTCTCCTGTTGAGTCCCAGAACCCGCGCGTCTCGTAGCTGTCCTGTGACAGTGTTTGGCGCTGATCCAAGTCATCAGCCTGTCTTCCCTGCGAAATTGTCTTTCCGCATTTGCTGTTCAGCCCTCGGAAATTGCAGACTGACCTTAAACCCCCTCTCTGCCCTCTATCCTGTATCAGGACACGACATCGTGTATTAGTAAAGCAAGCTGTAATTCCCGTTATGGATTTCTCCTGAATACCTGCAGACTGTATATGCGAGGTTTGTTTTGCTCTAGAAACGTCATATCTCTACTATGTGATCTCAGAATATGCTCTAGTATCCCTCAAGATGCACACATTAGTGATGTTAGTATGTAATTCTGTAATTCTTAAAAAGTAGCGGTTTGTAATCTGTGGTAGTCAGGCGGAATCAATCGCTACACAAGAGATTCATGATAAATATGGGGTACTTCCTAGTTTCACAGTTCGAAGATACTGACGGAGTGCTCAGTCTGCATAAATTTCACTTTCGGTAGGAGTGTCAAAAGTTCGGTAAACGCCATAAACTGAAACAAACTACCTTACCATCGACTGTCTTCAATCGATCCAGTGCAAGTGCTTTAACGAATCTCGAGTCCAAACGTGGAAAGGGAGCTTGATCAATGTCGTATTCGTAGCCTTCGATTTGAAAATGTAACAGACCTACTAAGGAGACTGTCTACACTACGCTTGTCCGTCCTCTTTTAGGATACTGCTGCGCGGTGTGGGATTCTTACCAGAGAGGACTAACGGAGTACATTGAAAAAGCTCAAAGAAATCGCGAAATATGGGAGAGAGTGTCACAGAAATGATACAGGATTTGCGCTGGAAATCATTAAAAGAAAGGCGTTCTTCGTTGCGATGGAATCTTCTGACGAAATTGCAATCAGCAACTTTCTCCTCCGAATATGGAAATATTTTGTTGACACCGAAGTACATAGGGAGGAACGATCACCACGATAAAATAAGGGAAATCAGAGCTCATACAGAAAGATATATGTGTTAATTCTTTCCGCGCGCTATACGAGATTGGAATAATAGAGAATTGTGAAGGTGGTTCGATGAACCCTCTGCCAGGCAATTAAATGTGATTTGCAGAGTATCGGTGTAGATGTAGATGTGAAATGCGCAGGTTCAAAATAGACATTGCATTTTATTACACAGGCATGCGTATTGAAATACAGAGATATGTAAACATGCAAAATACGACGCTGCTGTCGGCAACGCCTATATAAGACAACAAGTGTCTGGCGCAGTTGTTGGATCAGTTACTGCTGCTACAATGACATCAAGATTTAAGTGAGTTTGAACGTGCTGTTATAGTCGGCGCACGAGCGATGGGATACACCATCTCCAAGGTAGCGATGAACTGAGCACATTCCCGTACTTTCATTTCACGAGTGTACCGTGAATATCAGGAATCCGGTAAAACATCAAATCTCCGACATCGCTGCGGCCGGAAAAAGATCCTGCAACAACGGGACCAATGACAACTGAAGACAATCGTTTAAAGTGATAGAAGTGCAACTCTTCCGCAAATTCTGCATATTTCAATGCTGAGCCATCAACATGTGTCAGCGTGCGAACCATTCAACGAGACATCGTCGATATGGGCTTTCGGAGACGAAGGCTCACTCGTGTATACTTGATGAGTGCAAGACAGAAATCTGTACGCCTCGCCTGGGCCCATCAACACCGACATTGGACTGTTGATGAATGGAAACGTATTTCCTGATCGGAGAAGTCTCGTTTCGTATTGTATCGAACGAATAGAAGTGCAGGGGTGTGGAGACAAGCTCATGAATCCGTGGACCCTGCATGGGACTGTTCATGCTGGTGGAGGCTCCGTAATGGTGTGGGGCGTATACAGTTGAAGTGATATGGGACAGCTGATATGTCTAGGTACGACTCTGACTGGTGACACGTATGTAGAGATCCTGTCCGATCAGCTGCATCTATTAGTGTCCATTGTCCATTCCGATGGACTTGGGCAATTCCAGCAGGACAATACGACATTCCACACGCCCAGAATTGGTACGAGTGGCTCCCGGAAGACTCTTCTAAGTTTAAAGAATTACGCTGGCCACCAAACTCCCCATACGTGAATAACTGCGATGGCTTGCAACGCAATGTTCAGAAGAGATCTCTAACCTCTCGTACACTTACGCATTTATGTATGGACAGCGCTGCAGGATTCATGGTGTCAATTCCCTCCAGCACTACCTCAGACATTACTCGAGTGATTGCCACGTCGTGTTTCGGCACTTCTGCATGCTTGCGGGACCCTACACGATATTAGGCAGGTGTAACAGTTTTTTTGCCTCTTCAGTGTATCTGTTATTGGGAGCGACTTAAGTCGAGGTGTGGACTATCGCCTTGCAGTTTTCGATTCGGCGGATGGGAGTGAGCTGTGTTATCGATGCGCACTGCTCACCGGTGGGTGAGACGTGCCTTGGATTGCGTTTCGACCTGCATGCATACTTCAGCGGCTTTCCGTTGAGCGGCCAACGCTCTCCGGTCGATGGCTCGTATGAATAAGGCAGGCCAGCTGTGGCGGCGCTGGCGACGACGCGCGTCGCAGCAGCCTGCCTGTGGACGGGGGGCCATTGCCCGCCCTGGCGTGTCGCCGCGCGTCTCTCTGTCACGTCCGTCCGCGTGTGGGCGACACCCGCGCAGTGTTGGGGAAGGCCGCCCAGCGACCAGCGGCGGGCCGGGGCTTCGACCTCGGGTGCGCGCTCGATACAGGCCGGTGCATAAATCACGCGCGCCGGGGCGCCCAGCTGCAGGCCGGGACAACCTGTTGGCCGCCTCCAGACACACGGCGGGCCGCGTGGGCCGGGCTGGCCGGGGACACAGGCTGTCTCGTCGCCGCACAAGTGTGCGTCGCTGACCAGTCTAACGCTAAAAGAGAGAAAAAAAAACTGTTTCCAGATACCGAGATCTTTCTGTTCTACCACCCATCAACGCCATTTATGCGTAAAACTCTGCACATGTACACGATGGATGTTTCATTGTTGTTCCAACATGTTCATATTAAAGATACTACCACTAAAAGCAACCAAATACTATTTCCCTCTCTCTCTATCGGTGTAATCAAAAGTAACGATTTTTTTATTTTACTTGAAGTAACTTTAGTGTGCGAACGCACATGCTATGCCCGAACTCGTACGGGACTTGGCAGATTAATCTGCCACGAGCAATGACTTGTTGTTGCGGTCTTCAGTCCTGAGACTGGTTTGAAGCAGCTCTCCATGCTACTCTATCCTGTGCAAGCTTCTTCATCTCCCAGTACGTACTGCAGCCTACATCCTTCTGAATCTGCTTAGTGTATTCATCTCTTGGTCTCCCTCTACGATTTTTACCCTCAACGCTGCCCTCCAATACTAAGTTGGTGATCCCTCGATGTCTCAGAACATGTCCTACCAACCGATCCCTTCTTCTTGTCGAGCTGTGCCACAAACTTCTCTTCTCCCCAATCCTATTCAATACCTCATCATTAGTTATGTGATCTACCCATCTAATCTTCAGCATTCTTCTGTAGCACCACATTTCAAAAGCTTCTATTCTCTTCTTGTCTAAACTATTTATCGTCCATGTTTCACTTCCATACATGGCTACACCCCATACAAATACTTTCAGAAACGACTTCCTGACACTTAAATCAATACTCGATGTTAACAAATTTCTCTTCTTCAGGACCGCTTTCCTTGCCATTGCCAGTCTACATTTTATATCCTCGCTACTTCGACTTTCATCAGTTATTTTGCTCCCCAAGTAGCAAAACTCCCTTACTACTTTAAGTATCTCATTTCATAATCTAATTCCCTCAGCATCACCCGACTTAATTCGACTACATTCCATTATCTTCGTTTTGCTTTTGTTGGTGTTCATCTTATATCCTCCTTTCAAGACACTGTCCATTCCGTTCAACTGCTCTTCCAAGTCCTTTGCTGTCTCTGTCAGAATTACAATGTCATCGGCGAACCTCAAAGTTTTTATTTCATCTCCATGGATTTTAATGCCTACTCTGAACATTTCTTTTGTTTCCTTTACCCCTTGCTCAATATACAGATTGAATAGCATCGGGGATAGGCTACAACCCTGTCTCACTCCCTTCCCAACCACTGCTTCCCTTTCATGCCCCTCGACTCTTATAACTGCCATCTGGTTTCTGTACAAATTGTAAATAGCCTTTCGCTCCCTGTATTTTACCCCTGCCACCTTCAGAATCTGAGAGAGAGTATTCCAGTCAACATTGTCAAAAGCTTTCTCTAAGTCTACAAACGCTAGAAACGTAGGTTTGCCTTTCCTTAATCTTTCTTCTAAGATAAGTCGTAGGGTCAGTATCGCCTCAAGTGTTCCAACATTTCTACGGAATCCAAACTGATCCTCCCCGAGGTCCGCTTCTACCAGTTTTTCCATTCGTCTGTAAAGGATTCGCGTTAGTATTTTGCAGCTGTGACTTATTAAACTGATAGTTCTGTAATTTTCACATCTGTCAACACCTGCTTTCTTTGGGATTGGAATAATTATATTCTTCTTGAAGTCTGTGGGTATTTCGCCTGTGTCATACATCTTGCTCACCAGATGGTAGACTTTTGTCATGACTGGCTCTCTCAAGGCCATCAGTAGTTCTAATGGAATGTTGTCTACTCCAGGGGCCTTGTTTCGACTCAGGTCTTTCAGTGCTCTGTGAAACTCTTCACGCAGTATCTTATCTCCCATGTCATCTTCATCTACATCCTCTTCCATTTGCATAATATTGTCCTCAAGAACATCGCCCCTGTATAGGCCCTCTATATACTCCTTTCACATTTCTGCTTTACCTTCTTTGTTTAGAACTGGGTTCCCATCTGAGCTCTTGATATTCATGCAAGTGGTTCTCTTATCTCCAAAGGTCTCTTTAATTTTCCTGTAGGCAGTATCTATCTTACCCCTAGTGAGATAAGCCTCTACATCCTTACATTTGTCCTCTAGCCATCCGTGCTTATCCATTTTGCACTTCCTGTCGATCTCATTTTTGAGACCTTTGTATTCCTTTTTGCCTGCTTCATTTACTGCATTTTTATACTTTCTCCTTTCATCAATTAAATTCAATATTTCTTTTGTTAGCCAAGGAGTTCTATTAGCCCTCGTCTATTTACCTACTTTATCCTCTGCTACCTTCTCTATCTCATCCCTCAGAGCTACCCATTCTTTTTCTACTGTATTGCTTTCCCTCATTCCTGTCAATTGTTCCCTTATGCTCTCCCTGAAACTCCGTACAACCTCTGGTTTAGTCAGTTTATCTAGGCCCCATCTCCTTAAATTCCCACCTTTTTGCAGTTTCTTCAATTTTAATCTACAGTTCATAACCAATAGATTGTGGTCAGAGTCCACATCTGCCCCTGGAAATGTCAGAATTTAAAACCTGGTTCCTAAATCTCTGTCTTACCATTATATAATCTATCTGAAACCTTCTAGTATCTCCAGGGTTCTTCCATGTATACAACCTTCTTTCATGATTCTTGAACCAAGTGTTAGCTATGATTAAGTTATGCTCTGTGCAAAATTCTACCAGGCGGATTCCTGTCTCATTTCTTAGCCCCAATCAATATTCAATATTCACCTACTACGTTTCCTTCTCTTTCTTTTCCTACAGTCGATTTCCAGTCACCCATGACTATTAAATTTTCGACTCCCTTCACTACGTGAATAATTTCTTTTATCTCATTATACATTTCATCAATGTCTTCATTTCATCAATTTCTCCCCGACCTCGGGGTAGATCAGTTTCGATTCCGTAGAAATGTTGGAACACGTGAGGCAGTATTGACCCTACGACTTATCTTAGAAGAAAGATTAAGGATAGGCAAACCTACGTTTCTAGTTCTGTCATGGGACAGTGTAAATACCATACAACAGAGGCACCTAATGGACAAATAAAGTAAACAAAACCTGCATCGAGACTTCCTGGTAATCAGGCCTGTCCTCCTGGTTTCCTTGCAGGAAATAAAGAATGCACATGTAAATAAACAGCCCCTACGTGCAAACTTGTACGCGTGTTATTTGTAAATGAGCTGGAAAACAGTAATGGTAGACAAAGTGGTAGACAAGTTTACTTCCATACCTCCTTACGCTGGCTTCTTAAAAAAAAAATGGCTCTGAGCACTAGGGGACTCAACATCGGAGGTCATCAGTCCCCTAGAACTTAGAACCACTTAAACCTAACTAACCTAAGGATATCACACAGATCCATGCCCGAGGCAGGATTCGAACCTGCGACTGTAGCAGTCGCGCGGTTCCGGACTGAAGCACCTAGAACCGCACGGCCACCGCGCTGGCTTCTTCGACCCCAAATTGTCAGTGGAGCATTGTCTATCTCCTGCTACATTTTTGCACGGTCTTACGGAAACACCGTACAAATTATATGCCAGACTTCTTGTGGATTTTGTACACTTGCGAATTCGTAAAACACAGGTCGCATTACGTGATATTTCATCATTCGTCTTCACTCTGTTGTTCACAATCAGGTTTCAGCACAGAGGTACACTGCTCTGCAAAACTTAAGGAACAGATAGATGAAGTTACACAACATATTAACAACTCGGTGGAAATGAATCAGAGTGTGGGAGCACGTTGCCAGAGGTCTCCCAGTCGCGCACAGAAAGCTGGACACCAAATGGGGCTGGTCCCGCAACACGTGGCAGGTGAAGGAACGGGAAAACACGGTGTGCGTCACTTAGCGAGCAGTTACAGGGCCCTGCGCTGGTGTTCTGCATTACTATACGGCTGCAGACTTCATACGGGGTGGGATCATAGCGAAACAGGACAGGAAAAAGCAGTTAATAATTTGTGGTGGCTTCAGCGTGAATTTTCTAAGGGGTTCTGATGGGAAGAATGATCTGGAAACCTTATTTCGATTCTGTTCTCTGAGATTAACTTTCCAACACGGGTGGGTAAAGACACTAGGACTCTAATGAATAATATTTTCTTAGATGGCGCTTCAAGTAAGAAAATAACTCTTTAACCAGTAACAAATGCTCACTCTGATCTTGATGCACGTTAGTTAGGATAAATATCATAGTGCCTTACAGTATGGACACTCCCCAGTGTAAAGCAGAATAAGTAATGACTCCAGGACAAATGTTTATAACAACAATTTACAGGAGATGACTTGGGATGATAATTGTAATGAAACAAATGCTACCATAAAATTTAATCAATTCCTTGATAAATTCATATCATTATTTGAAAACAGGTTTCTGCATAATCTAATCAGAGAGGATGCTAAACATCCATGTAATAAACCATGGTTCACTACAGGGATTGAAATATCTTGCGAAAGGAAAAGGGAAAAGTATGTTTTGGGAAGAACGAGTAGAGGTCCCGCCGTAGTTACACACTACAAAAATTACTCAGAACTATGAAGAAAGGTTATTAAAAAATCAAAGAACGTACACGAAGTGTCAGAAATTAGTACTTAAGGCTATACAGTATGTAGTGAACCGTGGGAAAGGACAAGCAGCCACAGAACAAGACATCATTACTGAAATGAATAGAAGGGTTGTAAATGATGAGTCACGATGAGGCACAGGTAGCAAATGCATTTAATAACCATTTCTGAAATATAGTAGAAAGCATAGGGATAAACAATTCAAGAGCAAAATCACAGCAGTATGTTGAAAATGTAAGTTTCATATGAATGTATCACCAAGTTTTCTCTTTAAATTAAGAAAATTATACATTCTCTGAAAAATGAAAGCTCATCTGGTTTTGATGCCCTATAGAGTGCCAAAAATTAGTTCCAATGTAATAAGCCCAGTCAACTGAAATATATAATGCATCACAAACTCAAGGCATTTTCCCAGAGACACTGAAATATGCTGTTGTTAAACCCCTTTTTAAGAAAGATGATAAGAGAGATGTCAATAACCACTGACCCGTTTCACTGCTGACATCATTCTCCAAAATTTCTAGACTAGTGTCTCACCTTAGCAAATCACAGTTTCAGATACAGAAGTGTTGCTCTACTGAAACTTCTATTTACGCGTTCACTCACGAAATTTTACAAGTGTTAAATTATAAAATAGCGCCGGTTGGTATTTTCAGAGACCTCTTTAAAGCATTTAACTGTGTGGATTGCCGTAATCTCCTAAGTAAGTTGACGTTTTAAGGGATTGATAGCACAGCCAACCAACAGATAATGTCATACCTGTCCAAAAGACTGCAAAAAGTTGTACTTAGTACTTCAAGCAATATAGTCCAGAGACGTAATCCTGACGGGAGAAATCACGTATTGCGTTCCCCAGGCTTCAATATTAGGTCCACTACTGTTCGTCATATACGTAAACGATCTTCCGTCTAGTATACAACTAGCAGTATTAGATCCTTTTGCAGACGACACTAGCATTGTAATCAGTCTAAGCATACATACACAAAAAGAAGAAATGCTAAACAAAGTTGTTTCACTTACTGGTTTCCTATGAATGGTGTCATCCTCAAATGGCTCTGAGGACTATGGGACTTAACATCTGAGGTCATCAGTCCCCTGGAACTTAGAACTACTTAAACCTAACTAACCTAAGGACAACACGCACATCTATGCCGGAGGCAGGATTCGAACCTGCGAGTGTAGCGGTCGCGCGGTTCCAGATTGAAGCGCCTAGCAGCGCTCGGTCACAGCGGCCGGCTGTCATCCTTTATTTTAAAAACACACAACATATTTAGTTCTAGACATGTAGAGGTACTACACCAATGATAAGTGTAACGTGATAAGGAAATGATAAATAGGGTGGAAAGTTAAAAATTCTTAGGGGTCCAGACTGATGAAAATTTAAATTGAAAAATATAAAATAAAATAAAGAAAGATGTTCTCCAAAAAAAAAAAAAAATAGTTCAGCCACATTTGCGCTTAGAATCATTGCAAATCTTGGGGAGAGAAAAAGCAGTAAGTTGACATGTATTGCATATTTTCATTCAGTAATGTCATATGGAATTATGTTCTAGGGTAACTTATCTTTAAGAAAGAAAGTCTTCACTGCACAAAAACATGCTGTAAGAATAATATGTGGTGCTCACCGTAGGAGGTGGGCATTGTGTCTATGCTTCACAGAATGAAGTTTCTTGTGAATAATCCACTTCTGTTCAAAAAGAACGAAAAGAAACATATTTACAAAACCAGAAGGGAAAATGACATTCATTATTGCACATTAAGGCTGTTTTTAGCACAGGAAGGGGTGTACAATGCTGCTGCAAAAATTTTTGTTCGCTGACCCAGTGCTATAAAGTGTCTGACAGACAGCAAAATAAAATCTGATGATAAACTGAGAAAGTTTCTCCATGAGAACTCCTACTTTTCCGTAGAAGTATTTCTGTTACTACAACATGTAAAAGATTCTGGGTAGGAATTACTAACTCACGTGTATATATCCTTTTTCTTCTTTTCGTATAAAAACGAAAAGAAAAAGAAAAAAGCTTAGTAATGTTCAGAATACAACTGTATGTACAGATTAATCTGCTATGTGAATGTAAAATGACTCGTTCTTAAAATGACTCGTTCTACATCGTTACGATTTATCGTGCAAAATGATCATGGAACACGTCACTAACTAACTAACTAGCCGAGGAACTGGGCTGACGAGAAGCGGGGTCGCGAGCTCTTCTCGGATGAGAGCAGGTTCAGTGTGAGTAGCGGTTCTGGACGTAACCTCATGTAGCGAGAGCTGGGAACATGTAGTGCAACCGGGAACAACGTCGGACATTGTTTTGACGGTGCAGGTTTTATGGTGTGGGCAGGCACGGTGTTGCGTGGGTGTACTGATCTACAAGACTTTAAACACTGTACACAGCTCCTTCTCTAGGTGCGCCCTTTCAGGGGTGCAGTGGACCCCGACTTCATTCTTATGGATGGTAATGCGTGACCGGATAGAACAGCGCAGGTGGAGAAGTTCTTGGAACTAGAGCATATTCGGCGAATGGACTGGCCTGCCCCTGTTCTTTCCGAATTAAATCCCCCCGATCACTTGTGGGATGTGTTGGAGAGACGTACTGCAGCGCGACCGCATCACCGACGATGCAGTTGTCAACCCCGCTGGAGGTGAAATGCAAAGCTCTGCTACGAACCCTGCTACGAATCCTGTGCCAGCTTGGGAGAACGTTGCTATCCATGGCGGTCACATACCTTATGAAGAACCATGTCCAGCCGTTTATAATGTCAAGGGAAATATCAGAAATTGTGGTGACAACAGTGTAATTGTTGTCTTTGAATAAAAGTCTCATGTATGTTCGTCTCATTTTTTATTCCTTCCATTTACCTTGTGTGCTGCACTGTAGCAGTTCTTTTTATGTGTGGTCTTTCATCGAGCTGTGTTGGTGGTGGTAAGTTCCTACGGGACCAAACTGCTGAGGTTATCGGTCCCTACGCTTACACACTACTTAGTCTAACTTAAACTAACTTACGCTAAGGACAAGACACACACCCATGCCCGAGGCAGGACTCGAACCTCCGACTGGGGGAGCCGCGCGATCCGTGGCGAGGCGCCGAAGACCACGCGGCTACCCTGCGCGGCTGTTGTTGTTGCATCATTTGATAATAAGATCACTGTGTCTTCTGATATCGGAACACCGCGTGGTCGACACACACAAATTATGTAGTGTACGGCCACGGTTTACAATATGTCGGACTAACACGTGTAAGTATCTAAGAACGGACGACTTGTCAGGCGTAGCGGTAATAAGTTATGCACAGGAATTTTCCTGGTGAAACGCACTGTCTAATTGTGAAAACCGTATCAAAATCCCTACAGTAGTTGCTGAGGTTAGCCTTCAAATAATACAGAAAAACTCGGTGAGGGATATTTATTTAGAAACGTGTGTAGATGTGTGTTATTACTTTATTCCACTGCTGTTTAAACACTTCTCTGAGACTCCATATTTGCACTTCGATGACGAATTAGGCAAGAACATACGGAAACACAACATCTTCTGTTTTGGAAATACGACTCTGTATGTACTGCGTGTGTTGACATACATTGCAGACTTTTAGCTTTTCCCAGCTAATATCTCATTTAGGATTCGTGTGAGTGACGTGGTCAGATCTGTCTATTTCAAGATGTCGTTTCTTCAGCGACGTGTGCTATTGTTATCTTTGCATCAGGTACCCTCAAACACAGATCGTACACGAATGCAGAGTCTTACAGATAAATGATCCTAAAGTGCGGTAAAACACACACATCTTCGTATTTTAAAAGAATTTTTTGAGCGATTTCAGACGGTCGAGCTATGGTTCGTCCCTTGTAAAACATAAATTTCATAAACTCAGTGATAACTCGCAGAAGCATGAACAACTCGTACCTCACGAACGCTCAGCAGCCTACGACAGGATATAAAATGCAGTATATCGCAACAAAAACTTCATTTAACAACTGAAATTCAGCTGTCCTCTCTGGGTGTTACCACCTTCAACTGCACTCGACTCATCTGAGGTGACTAAAGAATCGTTTCGCTTAGTTAGATGCTTGGAGTCTGTCGTGGGGGAAACGGAAACTATTGCGCACTCGGCGAAACAATTCTTTAATCATCTCAGATGAATCGACGGCAGTTGAACTTTCAATTTTAGTACCAAACACCAGAGAGGACAGGTGAATTTCAGTTGTTAAATGAAGTTTCTGTTCCGATATACTGCATTTTGTATCCTGTCGTAGGCTGCTGAGCATTCGTGAAGTATGAGTTGTTCCTGCTTCCGCGAGTTGTCACTGAGTTTGTGAAATTTATGTTTTACAAGGGACATACCATAGCTCGACCGTATAAAATCACTTAAAAATTCTTTTAAAATACGACGATGTGTGTATGTGATGACAAAATATAAATATTTACAAATGACTACAGTTTGTGCTATTGTACTCAGGTGTCCTGTGTATTTACTTTTACATGTGCTCGGAATCAAAGGAAGAATGCGTAGCAATTAATGTCCTGTAGAGGTAAGTGTTAAGCTCTACATTTTACTCTTAATACTAAACCTTTAACAACCCTTCAGCTCCTGTCATGTGAAATTCATTGTTAAAATAACTAAAACAAAAAATGCAATTTAAAATGACCAACAGAGTCTCACAAGCAAGGCAGGAGGTGCAGCATCTTTTCACATATCTCATGGACAGTTAAGTGAAACTAGATAAAATTATAGTGCTCTGTTGTTATCACTGCAACATTAAACTTTCTGACTATATCTGGAACTAAAGTAAACCTTTAAAAAAATTAAAAATTGTTAAGGAATCCTCCTAATACACTTTGTATGCCTCTAGCAAGACTGACATTTGGTCATTGTATGTATTTGTGGGTTTAAGAGCTTAGGATCCCATAGGTAAAGGTATGTTACTTGTCAGGGTGTGAAAACACTCAACTTTTTGTGAAAACATATTATCAGGAAAAAATAGAATTCAGTGTGAGTGAAGAAATTTTTGAACATGGTTTTACGTCTATGTACTGGCTATCGGAACAAGAGGGGAAAGGACTTGAGCAAACAACACTGTTCAAGGGTTAAGTAAGAAGTCAACTCAGAATCAGAGTAAGGAGACATGATGCAGCATGAAAGGAAAATAGATATTTCTCAAAACTGAATTTTCTCTTAACATATACTTCCATCAATTGATTAACTTGTTTGTTGTTATTATTACAAGTAATATGACATTACAGATTCCATACACGAAAGTGTCATTTTAAATATTTTTTAAAAAATTCTTCATTCTGTTACATATATTACCTGATATGCTACCTGATTTTTTTTTTTCCTTTTCAGTTTAGTTTTATGAGTAGAATTCATGTGTATGTATTATGCCACTTTAACATCCCTTGTAAATTGTTGATACGAACTTTCCTCACCCATATTCGGTGTACGAGTTCCTTTCTAACTCGAAGGTAAGAGTGCGATTATTAGTTAAGGTGGGATGAATTGACTTCATTCAAGTATGTAACCAAAATTTCAAGATGCTACAACAGTCACAAGTTCTCAGCTAATTATTGGGCCAAAAGTGGCTACACTGGGTGTATATGCCCTGGGAAAAATTTTTTTTTTCATTTGGTGGCAATTTTTTAAAATTCCGGGAATTTTTCATTTTTGTAATTTTCAGTTTTAAATTTTTGTAATTTTGGCTAGTAAGAACTGATACTCTAACAAAGATATTATTATAGGCCCTTTGCTGTTCCTTATGTATATAAACGATTCGGGAGACAATCTGAGCAGCCATCTTAGGTTGTTTGCAGATGACGCTGTTGTTTATTGACTAATAGTCATCAGAAGATCAAAACAAATTGCAAAAAGATTCAGAAAAGATATCTGTATTGTGCAAAAATTGGCAATTGATCCTAAATAACGAAAAGTGTGAGGTCATCCTCATAAGTGCTGAAAGGAATCTGTTAAACTTCGGGTACACTATAAATCAGTCATATCTAAAGGCCGTTAATTCAACTAAATACCTATGAATTACAATTATGAACAACTTAAATTGGAAGGAACACACAGAAAATGTTGTGGGGAAGTCTAACCAAAGACTGCATTTTATTGACAGGACACTGCGGCAGAATCTTCTTACGAAGTTCCAGTCGCCAACTTTATCTTCCGAATGCGAAAATATTTTGACACCAACTTACATAGGGAGAAACGATCACCGCGATAAAATAAGGGAAATCGGAGCTCGTGCAGAAAGATATAGGTATTAGTTCTTTCCGCGCACTATACGAGATTGCAGTAATAGAGAACTGTGAAGGTGGTACGATGAACCCTCTGCCAGGCACTTAAATGTGATTTGCAGAGTATCCTTGTAGATGTAGATGTAGATGTAGATGTAGATGTAGAATCAGCCGCAGCACGAGCTCAGACGGGTGGAGTATAGCGATGAAAGCAAAATGACTACAAAGTGGTGAGAGTGGACATCACAATGCGTCTGTAAAAACGCTCTATTCCGTGGATTCGTTGCGTGCAGATTACAATGGACGGTTCACACTCGGTGTATAACAGCAGCTGACGCGGCTGAGTATGCCTACCGCGAACTCTCGTTAAGTGGGAAGGAGTTGCAGAGTTCCGCTGACAGCCAGCCATTCCTCCGAGTTACGCCCTCGACAGCTTCTGGCAGAGAAAAAGCGCAATAAGGCACGCGAGGCGTTTCTGGGAAACACTTCCTGCCGCCGAGCTGACGCAGGACCGCCGGGTCGATGTGGCAAGTTCAGTTTCGCTTCCGCCGACCCGCAACACACAGAGGGCCAGAACGGAACTGAAAAAATTCCAACACGCCAGCAAAAAAGAAAAAAAAAATGTTTCGACAAGAAGCTGATCAGCAACTAAAAGTGACACATGATCTACTGTCTGCCGCAGTTAGTCATGCAGGTGTGGATCCTAAACTGCCTTCTTTATAAGCCGTCGAGTGAGAGAGGTGTCCCTTACTGGACTTGTAGTCGGGAGGATGTAGCGGTTCAAACCCCCGTCTGGCTACCCATTCCCAGCTAACCTATGCATCGACCACTGGCACACTGCAGTTGGCTCTTGTTGGTTTCATTATCCGATGATGTTTTTTTCGATATGGTGCTGAGATGAGTAGACCATGATGATTCCACATTCTGACAGGCAGTGAAGTCCGTCATTCGCAGCGAATTCAATATGCGACCACAATCATAGTTTCTTTCCCTGCTTCATACACGATCACTGCCCACAACATCGGTCCATGTGTCTGGAACAGGCTGCCACACTGACTCGAAATATTACGTTACCTGTCGAACTGACACGCAGTTTATGCTGCTGAATCTGAGGCCAAATTTAGTCCTGCCGTGGGAGGACGTGGTGTTATTTCAGTGCTGCAAGCAGTCGTTGGACGCGTGGTGTCTGCATTCCTCGAAACATTTGTTAAATTTCCATCTGCACTGCTAGTGCATCGACCCTACACATTTACATACCTGTAACCCGCTGACAGCAGCGCTGGTGGGTGGTGTATAAGTTGAAGAGCTATCTCAAAGAAAAAGCAATCTCACTCAACCCTTAACTGGTATCAATAGATGCGACTTTCTCTCTGCAGTGACCTTTGACAAACTTCGGGATGTTTGTGTGACAGGTGAATGGAAAATTTATATCCATAAAAGTCTATAATAGACCTTTTATTACATTACATTAAAGTGAAATACACTTTAGCATTAGTGCTTAAAACAATAATATATGATCTTAAATTTAACACGCCATCTTAAACGGATGTTAGTCTTGTATTGTATTGAACTGAGGATCTAGAAACGACGGAGAGGCTTCGTCCCCGCCGTAGCCCGCTGTGGTTCACAACCCCACAACAGGCTACAGCAGTCCACTCGCCCCACACCGACCCCAGGGTTATTGTGCGGTTCGGCCCCGCAGTGGATAACCCCTCCCCCCCGCCTCCTCCCCCCCCCCGCATCCCCCCCCCCCCCCCGCCTGCCCCCCCTTCCCCGGGAACGTGTCACACCAGACCAATGTAACCCAATGTTTGCGTGGTACAGTAATTATGGTGTACGCATAGGGGCCTACGTAGAGAAAGTGTTTGCGCAGCAGTCGCCGGAATAAGGAGAACCACCCCGCATTCGCCGATGGAGAACCGCCTTAAAAACCATCCATAGGCTGGCCGGCACACCGCACTTCGACACGAATCCGTCGGGAGGATTCGTGCCGGGGACCGGCACGCCTTCCCGACCGGAAAGCAGTGCGTTAGACCGTACGGCTAACCGGGCGGGATAATGTGAGTCTTAGTATTGTTGTTCAGCAATCATCGAATTCTTTCTATTAACGGAGCCAAGTAAATCATTGAAGCTGGTAATGACGATTATCGGTAATTCTTGAATGATGTTTTTGAGTATAATATTGCTACTCGCCATATAGCATAGATGTTGACTCACAGACAGGCACAACAATAAGACAACTAAATATTGTCATTATTCCATCCTGGATTTTCCATTGTTTAACTGTGAAGTATAAGTGTGATGACGAAGTACTGACACCTATCACTTACTCATGCGTCTTGTCAGGTCTCACTAACACCTCATATGTACACCAAATACTGACAGTCACTCCAAGTGCTCCCGACAGTTTTCATAATCGCTTCACAGTGTATTGCATTATACACACATCAAAAAAAGTTTTGCATCACCCCGATTCCCAGAATTCCTGAAGACAGACGTTGACTGTTGATATTGTATCACAGACACGACCCTTTGACTGTTCAGAGATGTCACTAAACCCTCCAAAAGATGTAAACAACCATGCATGATCAGCGCCTATTAGACGGACGGGGTCCGACAGCCGATCACTTCCAGTCATTCCACGAGGAAGGAGGTTCAAAATGGTTCAAATGGCTCTAAGCACTATGGGACGTAACATGTGAGGTCATCGCTCCCCTAGATTTAGAACTACTTAAACCTAACTAACCTAAGGACATCACACACATCCGTGCCCGAGGCAGATTCGAACCTGCGATCATAGCAGCAGCGCGGTTCCGTACTGAAGCGCCTAGTACCGTTCGACCACAGCGGCCGGCAGGATGGAGGTAGACGGCTCGTGTTGTCTGTAGTTCAATCATGCCTAGGCGGTCAATACCGCGGTTCGATCGCGTCCGCATTGTTACTTAGTGCCAGGAAGGGTTATCAACGAGGGATGTGTCCAGGCGTCTCGGAGTGAACCAAAACGATGTTGTTCGGAAATGGAGGAGACACAGAGAGAGAGGAACTGTCGATGACATGCCTCGCTCAGGCCGCCCAAGGGCTATTACTGCAGTGGATGACCGCTACCTACTGATTATAGCTCGGAGGAACCCTGACAGCAACGCCACCTTGTTGAATAATGCTTTTCGTGCAGCCACAGGACGTCGTGTTACGATTCAAAGTGTGCGTAATAGGCTGCATGATACGGAACTTCACTCCCGACGTCCATGGCGAGGTCCATTTTTGCAACCACGACACCATTCAGTGCGGTACAGATGGCCCTAACAAACCGGTTTGTGTCGCATTTCCCTTCAAGCAGACAATCGTTGGAGACGTGTTTGGAGGCAACTCGATCACGCTGAACGCCTTAGACACACAGTCCAGCGAGTGCAGCAAGGTGGAGGTTCCATATTGTTTTGGGGTGGCATTATGTGGGGCCGACGTACGCCGTTGGTAGTCACGGAAGGCGTCGTAACGACTGTGCGATACGTGAATGCCATCTTCCGACCGATAGTGCAACCATATCGGCAGCATATTGGCGAGGCATTCGTCTTCATGGACGACAATTCGCGCCCCCATCGTGCACATCTTGTGAATGACTTCCTTCAGGATAACGACATCGCTCGACTAGAGTGGCCAGCATGTCCTCCAGACATGAACTCTATGGAACATGCCTGGGATGGATTGAAAAGGGCTGTTTATGTGCGACGTGACCCACCAACCACTCTGAGGGAACTACACCTTACCGCTGTTGAGGAGTGGGACAATCTGGACCAACAGTGCCTTGATGATCTTGTGGATAGTATACCATGACGAATACAGGCATGCGTCAGTGCAAGAGGGCGTGGTACCGGGTATTAGAGGTACCGGTGTGTACAGCAATCTGGACCACCACCTCTGAAGGTCGCATTGTATGGTACGGCATGCAATGTGTGGTTTTCATGAGCAATAAAAAGGGCAGAAATGATTTTTATGTTGATCTCTATTCCAATTTTCTGTACGGTTTCCGGAATTCTCGGAACCAAGGCGATGCAAAACATTTTTTCAAGTGTGTAAATTTACTGTGTACGACATATAAGCATTCCGTGTCTATCCACGTGGATCGACGCAAGCCAACCTGCTGGACTGCAGGATTTTCTTTCAGATGTAAATAGTCTTCGACTGTAAGGCGCTGGCTTCCAGTGAAGCTTCTACTACTTGAAACCAATTACGAATACATGTAGACAGATCATACATTTGACAAAATTCACAAATAACAGTTTACTGTCGAATTTAGAGCGTGAGCAGTTGCAATAAGAAGACATGACGTAATGAATTTATTAAGATGTAAATTGAAATCTGTCTCTATTTTAATAAACTTCAGGCGTGAAAAGAGTAGTTTGCTTTCATGCATGAATTTTCCTGGACTACTGTTATTATACATGGCGTATCGAAGAGGTAAGGTCAGTACTTGAGGAGTTGATATAGGACCTCATTTGCAACATAAAATTTGAATACAATTTTTCTGTATTCATCCCCGTACACGAAAAGAATTCTGTTTGGGAGATGGTATGTTTGTACACCATACTGAACGTCACACGTTGCCAGCCGTTGCATGGATTTCTTTAGCTGCCATTCGTGTACAGTTCTGTAGCTAAGTACAGCATACAGATATTGTGTGTCTTTAGTTTTGTCTTTTTGCTCCTGGACGAGACGGCTGAAACCATCAGTTGCGAAGGTGAAGTCCGTGTATGCACATCCATAGTGTTTGGTAACGAGGAATACCGGATGTGCACATTGTTTACAGTTTCTGTGATAGTAATGCGGCCGCTGTTGGAAGAGTATTCCGAGACAGGTTTCCGCAACGACGCCTTCGCAAGGGACGAGTACTTCAAACACTTCACCAGATGTCACGTGGGGATACAGGAATGCTACGACCTATGCATCATGTCGATCGACCAGGACATGCTCCATATCACGAATAATCTACTTTTGACACTGCTATAGCGTCTGTCAGGACAAAGCGTCTCGGGCGACATGGTGAGCTCCCTCACAGGTTTGTTTGCGCGAGTACTTCATCGGCAATGTCTTCGTCCGTACCACCTGAAGTCTGTGCAAGAATTAAAGCCACCCGATCATGGACGTCGTCTCGCATACTATCAGCAGTTATCTACCTCTACATCTGCATCTACATTGTTAGTCTGAAATTCACACTTAAGTGCCTGGCAGAGGGTTCATCGAACTCTTTTCATACTACTTCTCTACCATTCCACTCTCGAATGGCCGTGGGAAAAAGGAACACGTAAATCTTTTCTTTCGAGCTCTGATTTCTCTTATTCTATTATGATGATCACTTCTCCCTACGTAGGTGGGTGTCAACAAAATATTTTCGCATTCGGAAGAGAAAGTTGGTGATTGAAATTTTGTAAATAGATCTCGCAAAAAAAAAAAAAACGCCTTTGTTTCAGTGGCTGCCACCCCAACTCGCGTACCGTATCAGTGACACTCTCACCCCTATTGCGTGATAACACTAAACGAGCTGCCCTTCTTTGCACTTTTTCGATGTCTTCCGTCAATCCTACCTCGTAAGGATCCCACACTGCGCAGCAATATTCCAGCACAGGACGGACAAGTGTAATGTAGGCTGTCTCTTTAGTGGGTTTGTCGGGTCTTCTAAGTGTTCTGCCAACAAAGCGCAATCTTTGTTTCGCCTCCACCACAATATTATCTATGTGGCCTTTCCAATTTAAGTTGCTAATAACTGTAATTCTTAGGTATTTAGTCGAATTGACAGCCCTTAGATTTGTGCGATTTATCGTATACCCAAAGTTTATCGGATTTCTTGTAGTATCCAGGTGGATGACCTCGCACTTTTCTTTGTTTGGTACCAATTGCCACTTTTCGCACCATACAGAAACTCTCTAGATAATTTTGTAATTGGAATTGATCGTCCGATGATTTTACTAGACGGTAAATTACAGTGTCATCTGCAAACATTCTAAGGGGACTGCTCAGATTATCGCCTAGATAATTTATGTAAATCAGGAACAGCAGAGGGCCTATGACACTACCTTGCGGAACGCCAGATATCACTTCTATTCTACTCGATGATTTACCGTCTATCGCTACGAACTGTAACCTCTCTGAGAGGAAAACACGAATCCAGCCACACAACTGAGACGATACTCCATATGCACGCAACTTGATTAATAGTCGCTTGTGAGGAACGGTATCAAAAGCCTTCTGGAAATCTAGGAATATGGAATCGACCTGAGATCCCTTGTCGACAGCACTCATTACATCATAGCAATAAAGAGCTAGCTGTTTTGCACAAGAACGAAATTTTCTGAATCCGTATTGGTTATGTATCAATACGTTATTACAAGTGGTGAATGACCAACTAGATTCCGTTAACTACGTCCTATGGAAAGACACAACTAATATAGCTATGGTAACGAGGATCCTCAACTAGTTCCGCCTCATTCCAAACGAATTCAGTGTTAATGTATGGGCACGCATTCTGTTTGACCCATTAATACTGGAGGACTTTATGCTTTTCTTAAAACGTACTCTTACAATAAGGCTGTATGCCGTACAGTCAGAACAACACCTGTGGTATCAACTGCAAGTCGCACCAGCGCATTTCCGACTACGAGTATGACAATGATTGAAGGACACTTTTCCAGCTACGGGGACTGGAAGGGGCGGTCCCGATCCGAGGCCAGCAAAGTCCCCCTATCTGAGGCCACAGGAGTTGTTTCTCTGGGATTTCCGCAAAGAGAAACTGTAGAGATCGAAGGTAGCAAGCAAAGATGAACTTGTTGTGAAGACTCACGCGGCGGCAGTGGCGGTAAGTCACCGGGGATTCCTTAACTTGCAGCGGGAGATATGGTAGCGTCCTGAAGCTTGTATTCGTACGAGGGGAGGACATTTCGAGCATCTGCTCTTATAGCACACAGGCAAACCAAGGATAGTGACACGTATTAATTGCATTTATTGACGGAATTAGATGAATAAAATCCGGCCGCGATGGCCGAGTGATTCTAGGCGCTTCAGTCCGGGACCGCGCCACTGCTACGGTCGCAGGTTCGAATCCTGCCTCGGGCATGGATGTGTGTGATGTCCTTAGGTTAGTTAGGTTTAAGTAGTTCTAAGTTCTAGGAGACTGATGACCTCAGATGTTGAGTCCAATAGTGCACAGAGCCATTTTTGATGAATACAATAAAATTAATAAGAAAAGAAATGCATTATTGGAGATTGGCACTCAAAGGAAAAAGAACCTCCCTGTTTTGTAGTTACATATTTTACTCCAAAAATCTGACAATAGAAAAAAATTATGCTAACTTTTTTTGTTGCAAGTAAGGTATTCTACATTCTCCTCAAGTGTTCACCTTTTGATATGCCCTGTATAATTTATACAAATGGCTGAGCGAATAAATGTGTGAAGAAATTACACTCATATATGCATCAGAATGAACTTTAATATATGCCATTAATTAGATGCACGGGTTTTAGATCTGTGATTTTTACTTCGAAATTGACTTCTTTAAGCTTGACTTTGGTCATGAAGACATTAACATGGTAGTTCTCGACTCTGTAACACAGCCAAATTTGCCATATCTTGGTGTAGTAAACAGTTACACAGCGGTAGAGCCTCGTGCAAAATAACATGACACCTGTACAAAGGAAACGTGCTCACAGCTAGACGAGTCCACCCCTTTGCTCCGAAGGGGGTAGCCGCTATAGTTCTCTATCGCCTGTTGAGGTATGTGCATCGCCTGTTACAAGCGGCTGTCTTGTCATTTGTGTACTGATTTGCTGATCCGGTACCCCAGTCAAAGATCGTCGAATGGGCATAGCCTGTTACAGTGCATACAATACTACAGGTTGACAATTATTGAACTACATGAAATAACGTAATGGACAGTGTTTTGAAAGGAGGATATAAGATGAACATCAACAAAAGCAAAACGAGGATAATGGAATGCAGTCGAATTAAGTCGGGTGATGCTGAGGGAATCAGATTAGGAAATGAGACACTTAAAGTAGTAAAGGAGTTTTGCTATTTGGGGAGCAAAATAACTGATGATGGTCGAAGTAGAGAGGATATAAAATGTAGACTGGCAATGGCAAGGAAAGCGTTTCTGAAGAAGAGAATAACATCGAGTATAGACGTAAGTATCAGGAAGTCGTTTCTGAAAGTATTTGTATGGAGTGTAGCAATGTATGGAAGTGAAACATGGACGATAAATAGTTTAGACAAGAAGAGAATAGAAGCTTTCGAAATGTGGTGCTACAGAAGAATGCTGAAGATTAGATGGGTAGATCACATAACTAATGAGGAAGTATTGAACAGGATTGGGGAGAAGTGGAGTTTGTGGCGCAACTTGACAAGAAGAAGGGACCGGTTGGTAGGACATGTTCTGAGACATCGAGGGATCACCAATTTAGTATTGGAGGGCAGCGTGGAGGGTAAAAATCGTAGAGGGAGACCAAGAGATGAATACATTAAGCAGATTCAGAAGGATGTAGGTTGCAGTAAGTACTGGGAGATGAAGAAGCTTGCACAGGATAGGGTAGCACGGAGAGCTGCATCAAACCAGTCTCAGGACTGAAGACCACGACAACAACATGAAATAAAATCGTCATAATTTCTGAATGGTTTGCGCTAGGACTTCAAATTGCACGGTTGGCCGCGGGACATGATGGAAATTAGTAGGGTTGATTCGATTTCGTTTAGCAACGAAGCCCACTTTCATTTTGATGGGTTCATGAATAAGCAAAATTGGCGCATTTGGGGGACTGCGAATTCGCATTTCGTGACCGAGACGTCTCTTCACCCTAAACAGGTGACTGTGTGGTGTGCAGTGTCCAATCACTGAGTAATCGGTGCAATATTCCTTGATGGCATGGTGACTACCGAACGGTACGTGAAAGTTTTGGAAGATGATTTAATCCTCGTTATCCAAAGTGATGCTGATTTCGGCAAGATGTGGTTCATGCAAGTCGGAGCTCGACCCCATCGAAGCAGGAGAGTGTCTGAAGTCCTGGGGGAGCACTTTGGGGACCGTATTCTGGCGCTGGGGTACCCAGAGGCCTCTGATATGGGCCTCGAATGGCCGCCGTATTCTCCGGATATGAAAGCATGCGACTTCTCTTTGTGGGGCTATATTAAAAAAAAGTGTACAGCAGTAACTGCAGAACCATTGCTGAGCTGAAACAGCCATTCAGGAGGTCATCGACAGCACCGATGTTCCGACAATTCGCCGTGTCATGCAGAATTTCGCTATTCGTTGGCGCAACATCTTCGCCAAGGATGGCAGCATATCGAACATGTGACAGCCTAAATCTTAGTATCTGTAATGTTGTTTACATATTGAATAAACTGTGTCCATGCTGTACTTTGCAACTAATTTACGTTTTTTTCATATAATTCAATAATTGTTACCCTGTACTTGTTCCATTGCTGCACTAACAGGGCATTTGCGTTGCGAACGAGACTGTGATAGGGGAGGAGTAGTTCTACAGCACAAGCCTTCATACAAACGCCTACCTTGCAGAACTCGTAAACTGCAGCTAGCGAGTCTGCAAGGGATCATATTAACAGGCTATGCCAGTACAGCAAATAATTTGACAAGTGTGGTGTTTGTACTGTAAGATGGTTCAAATAGCTCTGAGCACTATGGGACTTAACATCTATGGTCATCAGTCCCCTAGAACTTAGAACTACTTAAACCTAACTAACCTAAGGACATCACACAACACCCAGTCATCCGTACTGTAAGACCTTCGGTACACACACCATCAGATTATTTGACTTGTCACTCTAACGAAGTAGGCGAGTGTCAGCCATATGTCTCGTGGTCTTATCGTGGCGTATTTATCTTCTGCCATTAGGTCAGACGATAGAAATGCCACTTGCATGCTTAGAGTAGCAGATTGACGGTGAACGGCTTTAAACAGAACTTGATTAATTTTCGTACACGTTTATTAAAATAATAAATAACATAGATATTACTTAACTTGATTCTGGATGCGGTTTACAATTGACAGTCTGAAGTTCCTTTGGTCTTGGTACGTTAATCTTATTCTCACATGTCTCTGATACTTGACAAAGTGTCTATGCATTTCTCTTCATGGCTATGTACAGGAATATGATAATCTTATTAGGCGCAGACTGAAACTTGACTTCAGACTAATGCAGACTGACTAATCGGAGGTCTGTACACTCGTTATAATACCTCGAGCGTTCAGGTATCACTGCGCGAGTGTGATCCACGAGGGGAAAAGGTTCTACGTTAGCAGCAATCTCATTGGCTGCGTGACATATTAATATGCGGATCGGCGGAAGCAGAATTTGGTCCGTCTCTAAGGCAGCGCCATCTCGTAGTGCGGAGACAGACGAGCGCTGTGCCTGCGCTGTTGTGCTGAGCGGGGCGCGCTCTAGTGGGAAAGTTGTGTACGCGCTGACTACACGGAACTATGTACACAACAACAAGTCAAATGTTTGTCATTAAAAACACAATGCATACCGGATTAAGCTGAAATTCTAACAGAGGGAGCAATTTATTATCACCGGTCCTATACAAACCTTTTTTTTTTCATTCTCTTGTTGTCACATTAAAATTAGCTTGTTTTCCCAAAACATACCGGGGCTAATACACTTTCACCTCACTAACATGCAGCTGCAGTTGTGGCGGAATATTGAAGCAGTCTGCTGCTAATCAAACAATTGGACGTGATTCTGCAATATGGAACCAACTCCAAAATCTACATTTTGACCCAGAGCTGCTTTGGCATAACTTTACAAAGAAAATTCGGATTTGACATGATTCCAAAAGCAGTTGTCGCAGTATAAACATTTTCTGATGTTCCATCACATTAATACTATAGATCTCAACGTTTATACATCAACCGAGTATAGGGGGGTCGAAATTGGAGTTCGTCCTCATTGCTTATCTTCAACTTTAACGCCGGGGACTGGTGGATTGTAACTGGAAAGAAGGAAAATAAGGCATCGATGATATAACTGAAATAACTACGCTTCAGAATTCATGTGTGACCAATTATTTATTCACAATGTCGATGTGAGAGTAGCAAGATGAGAAAGTAAATATAAAAATAGTTGAAAATTATATTAAATTCACAACTTTTTTATTATTTTTAAACATTTTTATGAAAGTAATAACTTCAGTATTTAGGGTAACATAATTACTACTGCTAAGTCAATTATATAAATATTTTATGCCTGTATGATTCTCTTACATGCTGACATGCTGAAGACTGCTCCAAAGTAGTCAACATTATCCACAATGTCAGGATCTGAAGTTTTCATGAAACTGTCTGGCATCCCTTGGAATTAGATGCATTATCGATTTTATGTCTTGTAATTTTGCCAGTGATACTGGTTTACCATTCGGTCATAAAGGTAGAAACAATGTTATTTGGCCTGTCGAAGACTTTGGGCGCCCTGCAGTACGGCTCTGAATATTTAGTTCAACGAAATTCTCATCGAAGTTCTTGTTCATGAACACTGAATAAGGTTTCTCCTTGGTTCTTCTTATTTGACGAAGTTCCAGCGAATTAACTTTGTTGTTGTGTATGTCATACTTTCTGACGATTATGCTTTTCCTCACGGAGAAGTACTCTGAAAGTTTTCGTTTGCAATCCTACATATTTGAAGAGAGTGTTTTTTCTGGCTTGTCGCATGACAGTGATGTAATCTTCTGGAGCATACGGCCTTTTTGAATTTTTAGTGCACTTTCTATATCACGAAAATCGCTGTCATTTGGTAAGAAAGAATAACTGGAGGGAAGAAATTCTATGGTAGTCGTTTTAAAGGTGACATGTTCCTGTAGGGCAGTCTTCAACATCAATATAATTTTTATGTTTGTATTCTGCCTCCATAAGAATCAGACCACAAAAGTATTTACTTGTTCAGTAAAATTGCTGAAGAATACTTTTTCCCAGACAAAATACTGCTTCTTAAGCTCCATGACCAGCAGGTCCTTCAATCCACACATAACAGTGAACTTCGTTATTTTTTCCTGTGTTGATTTTGCAGTTAACAACCAGAGTTGCCGTTTTGGTCCCATACTGCAAATGACTGCCACATTGATAGAGCACCTTGTAATTGTTTTACACTCTTCTAGAGAGAAGCGCGCTGTGGGATCGATTTGGTTCTATTTTGCGTGACATTCTACACTTATTTCATAACAGTTTGCAACAGAGAACCAGAAATCTGTGAAATGCTTGCTGGTTCACAATTGCATTACTAGATCCAATTGAAAACAAGTCAGGTTAACAGCTTACAAAAAGCATATGTTTGGTTATAAAAATAAAAGTGTCATTCCTTCAATTTGTTACAAACCCATGCCGGTCGTCCTGCAGCTACTATCGATGGCCCTTAAAAGAATTACTGTATTCAGTAAAAAAATCTGTAGAGAGTTTTATATTGCACTAGATAAAAAAGTTTTGCGTGTTAGCTATGTGGCAAAATACTCTCCACTTTATACGCAATAATTTGCCAAAAATTCATTTCGATGTCTCGAACCGATTATGAGATATAAGGGATGTTCTGAATATTTCACTTCCACTCCGTCGTTTGCTCACACTATCCGAAGTGAGGGCACTACATGCAATCCATTTTGTACGGACGGGCGATGGATATAAAACTCGTCTCCATTTCGTACGCAGGGATGTGTGATGTGACATGCATCTAACGCAAACGCATTGCAAACTATTAGAATTTCGCACAAAACCTTGCTAGATATCGAAATATCACAGTAACTGTGTCTGTTAACGAAATGATAGACTTCACCACGAAGCTGACGAATGAGGCTACGAGATGAGTGAGAATCAATTTTCTGTAACTAATATTCTCTGTAAAATAGTTGGGAAAGGTGGGAGTGCAGACGGTGTGCGCATGTCTCTGTTCCCTCAGTGTAGCCAAAGCGGGCAGAGAACGCGCCGCTCGTAACGGACGAAGCTGACAGCTCAGTAGCCGGCAGGGAACTGAGGCGGCAGCCCCTTCGATAGACAGGGGTGGAATCGCCCTCGTTGAGAGCTGGAATGGGTTTTTGGGCACGGGCCGAGATACAGGATGTTGCACGAGGTCTCTGCTAGGATCATTTGCAGGCTCGCTAGTTGCAGCTTTTAAGCTTTGCTCGTGAGTGGGCTTCAGCTACCATTGTCCTCTCCGATAATGAATTGCCCAAGTAACTTTGTAACTTTGTGTCCATTTCTATGCTTAATTTATCTTGTCTCGCTCCTCGTATTTCACGCCATTAAAATTTTAGCTCATCATTGGGCAAAATTAAAGAAAATACTTTGAAAACTACTATGGGTCAAAAATACTTGCGAACTGAACTCTGAAAATTCAAGTTTCACATAGCAGCGTGGGGTTTTCCTCAAAGGAGTGGCGTAATTCCTTTTAGGCCACACAAGAAACCGCATTAGCGAAAGATCTTCTGTTAACCGGCCTGTCACCGAACACAACTAATTTATTACATAAGACATTTATCAGACTGTTTTTGTTGTTGCGGTCTTCAGTCCTGAGACTGGTTTGATGCAGCTCCCCATGCTGCTCTATCCTGTGCAAGCTTCTTCATCTCCCAGTACCTACTGCAACCTACACCCTTCTGAATCTGCTTAGTGTATTCATCTCTTGGTCTCCCTCTACGATTTTTACCCTCCACGCTGCCCTCCAATACTAAATTGGTGATCCCTTGATGCCTCAGAACATGTCCTACCAACCGATCCCTTCTTCTAGTCAAGTTGTGCCACAAACTCCTCTTCTGCCCAATCCTATTCAATACTTCCTCATTAGCTATGTGATCTACCCATCTAATCTTCAGCATTCTTCTGTAGCACCACATTTCGAAAGCTTCTATTATCTTCTTGTCCAAACTATTTATCGTCCATGTTTCACTTCCATACTTGGCTACACTACATACAAATACTTTCAGAAATGACTTCCTGACACTTAAATCTATACTCGATGTTAAAAAATTTCTCTTCTTCAGAAACGCTTGCCAGTCTACATTTTATATCCTCTCTACTTCGACCATCATCAGTTATTTTGCTCCCCAAATAGCAAAACTACTTTACTACTTTAAGTGTCTCTCATTTCCTAATCTAATTCCCTCAGCATCACTCGACTTAATTCGACTACATTCCATTATCCTGGTTTTGCTTTTGTTGATATTCATCTTATATCCTCCTTTCAAGACACTGTCCATTCCATTCAACTGCTCTTCCAAGTCCTTTGCTGTCTCTGACAGAATTACAATGTCATCGGCGAACCTCAAAGTTTTTATTTCTTCTCCATGGATTTTAATACCTACTCCAAATTTTTCTTTTGTTTCCTTCACTGCTTGCTCAATATACATATTGAATAACATCGGGGAGAGACTGCAACCCTGTCTCACTCCCTTCCCAACTACTGCTTCCCTTTCATGTCCCTCGACTCTTATAACTGCCATCTGGTTTCTGTACAAATTGTAAATAGCCTTTCGCTCCCTGTATTTTATCCCTGCCACCTTCAGAATTTGAAAGAGAGTATTCCAGTCAACACTGTCAAAAGCTTTCTCTAAGTCTACAAATGCTAGAAACGTAGGTTTGCCCTTCCTTAATCTAGCTTCTAAGATAAGTCGTAGGGTCAGTATTGCCTCACGTGTTTTAACATTTCTACGGAATCCAAACTGATCTTCCCCGAGGTCGGCTTCTACTATTTTTTCCATTCGTCTGTAAAGCATTCGCGTTAGTATTTTGCACCTGTGACTTATTAAACTGATAGTTCGGTAATTTTCACATCTGTCAACACCTGCTTTCTTTGGGATTGGAATTCTTATATTCTTCTTGAAGTCTGAGGGTATTTCACCTGTTTCATACATCTTGCTCACCAGATGGTAGAGTTTTGTCACGACTGGCTCTCTCAAGGCCGTCAGTAGACTGAGGTCTTTCAGTGCTCTGTCAAACTCTTCACGCAGTATCGTATCTCCCATTTCATCTTCATCTACATTCTCTACCATTTCCATAATATTGTCCTCAAGTACATCGCCCTTGTATAGACCCTTTATATACTCCTTCCACCTTTCTGCTTTCCCTTCAGACTAGCAAAACGAAAAGTTTTAAAATGCACCTAAATTTCTCAGCTCCTTATTTGAAAATAATATGTTGGTGCTGTCAGGTGTAAGTAGTCGTGATAGATTCTCACTCACAATCTCGAATAATTTATGAGGGTGTGCTCAAAAGTAACGCCTCGGAGTTTTTTTTATGTGAAAGCTCTTAAAGCTTGTTAAATAAAACAAACGTTATGAATATTCTACATTTTCATTCTTTATGTCGACATATTTATTTCCTAACATACTTACTCAGGCGACGAATACATTTCTCCCAATAACAGACTGTTTGTTGATACTTTCATTGTTGAATATGTGACTTTGTTGATGGAGTCACAACCTCACCTTTGCTATCACCGCTTCATCACTAGCAAAGTGATGTCGTCGTATGGTGTTCTTTTCGAACCAGACGAAAATCGGATGCGACGAAGTCGGCACTGTATGGAGTATAATCGATGACAGCGAACGCAGGGCGTCAGACTGGAGCAGATGTCGAGCGCTCATGCGTCGTGTGGCATTGTCACGCTGAAGGACAGAGTGCACTTCGACTTCGAAACTCGATTACAACAGGCTGTTTCTCACACATCGACATACAGCGTGACAATTATTGAGCTATATGAAATAAAATCGTCCTAACTTCTGAACGGTTTGCGCTAGGACGTTCAAACTGCACGGTTGGCCGCGGATCGTGATGGGATTTAGTATGCTTTGGTTTAGCGACGAAGCCCAATTTCTTCAATAACCAAAATTGGCGCATTTGGGGGACTGAGAATCCGCATTTCGCGATCGAGAAGTCTCTTCACGCTCAGCGGGCGACTGTGTGTTGTGCAGTGTCCAGTCACGGAATAATCGGTGCGACATTCCTTGATGGTACGGTGACTCCCGAACGGTACGTGAAGGTTTTGGAAGATAGGTTTGTTTATAAATAAATAAATCTTCTGCTACCAGTCACGATTTTTCCTTTATTTCACTATTCGCAGGACGCGTTTCGAGAAATAATTCCCATTTTCAAGTGCGTTTTTATTTGAGTGTATTAAGCCATTTCTTTTGATGTTGTCAGTGTGTGTGAGTGTGCTTAATTTTGTTGACTTTTAAGTTTTCTAATGGTCCATTTGTGTAGAGTCTCAGACACACTTAACATCACACACAACTTGTTGTACACCTTACACATCGAAAATATCTTATATAAGTTGTGTGTGATGTTAAGTGTGTGTGAGACTCTACACAAATGGATCATTATAAAACTTAAAATTCAACAAAATTAAGCACACTCACACACACTGACAACATCAAAAGAAATGGCTTAATACACACAAATAAAAACGCACTTGAAAATGGGAATTATTTCTCGAAACGCGTTGTGCGAATAGTAAAATAAAGAAAAAATTGTGGCTGGTAGCAGAAGATTTATTTATTTATAAACAAACCTATTGTATCTACAGTCGCAGGCTTTCAGAAACCATGTATAATGGATCAAATCAGTTTTGGAAGATGATTTCATCCCCATTATCCGAAGTGACATTGATATCGACAAGATGTGGTTCATGCAAGACAGAGCTCGACCTCATCGAAGCAGGAGAGTGTCTGAAGTCCCGGGGGAGCACTTTCGGAATCGCATTCTGGCTCTGGGGTACCCAGAGACTTCTGGCATGGTCCTCGATTGGCTGCCATATTCTCCGGATCTGAACACATGCGACTGCTCTTTGTTGAGCTATATTAAGGAAAAGTTGTACAGCAGCAACTGCAAAAGCACTGGTGAGCTGAAAACAGCCATTCAGGAGGTCATCGACAGCATCGATGTTCCGACACTTCAGCGGGTCACGCAGAATTTCGCTATTCGTCTGCGCCACATCATCGCCAATGATGGCAGGCATATCGCACATGTCACAACCTAAATCCTAGTATCTGTAGTGACTTTTACATGCTGATTAAAATGTATGCACGTCCTAGTTTGTAACTAATTTAAGCTTTTTTCATGTAATTCAGTAATTGTCATCCTCAAGTTACTTTACATACCGCCATGTCAGACGCTACAACTTGTAGCCCTCTAGATGCAGAGGGCTGGAAATATGTAGAGATGACGAATAAAGATGTATAATATGAATAACGTTTGTTTTACTTAAAAAGCTTCAACAGTTTTCACGTAAAAAATTCGGAGACATTCGTTTTCTGCTAGCCCTCGTACAATTATCATGCAACACGTTTAAAATTCACTGCGCAATATTCATTGCACTACAGTATATCTGCTAACGCTATAAAAGTTTTAGTGAAAAGCTGTTTTTAATCCTAAAATTGACCCACTACAGTGCCTCAGAAAGACACTGTAAAAAAGTATTCTATTGCTTTCAGTTTTATTGTACTTATTATTTTTTGTTAGAGTTTTGTCTGATTAGCTTTGTTTGCCATTTTGTCACCGAATGTGATGAAGACTTAGGTGAAACCCTGGTTTATTTTGCAGTATTTATGGAGCAATTGCAAATAAAGTGCTGTTAAAAAGGATCTCGCAATTGTAAACTGACTTAACGCGTTATATTCATAAAAAGGTGTGTTGACAAGTACGTTATATGTAAAGTTCCACTGAGTATATCCTCGCAGAAATACGTCGGCTTACGTGTAATGATATGTAGTGTTTTGTTGGATAATCACAGAAGTATGGAGACTTGCTCATGTACGAGGCCTGTTCAGAAAGTAAGCTCCGATTGATTGCCAAATTGAAACCACAGTGAACATCAGAAATGTTTTACTTGTAACAATTACCTACACCTTTCAGCTACTTCTCTACGTAGTCGCCGTTCTGACTTAGACTTTTGTCATAGCGTTGTACCAACTTTTCAATAGCCTCATCATAGAAGGCAGCCGCCAGTGCTTTCCGCCAATTCTCCACGCTGGCCTACACCTCGTTGTCTGTGTGAAAATGTTGTCTTCAAAGACAGCGGTTCATGTGACCAGAGATGAAACTCAGGGGGAGACAATTGCGGACTGTATTGTGGGTAATCTAACATTTCCATTTGAAAACGATGCAGGAGCATCTTCATTGCCCCTGCAGAATGCGGCTGAGAATTGTCGTGAAGACGAAACCGCACGACAGTTATGTAATGTTAGCTGCATAGCTTCAGGCGAAATTTCTCACCAGGCCCTCGTACTTGGCGGCAGACACTATTTTCTAGACATCTTTACGCACTCACTGCGAGCTCAGAAATGAGAAAAGCGACGTGATGCTAACTGAGGTTATACTAGAGACACTACCCAACACATCTGTGCAAAGCTTTATCGGATTTTCATAGTCGTTTCCATTTCGCGACCGATCGGAGCTTACTTTCTGAACGCCCCTCGTAACTTTCTCGCAACCGATTCCGGAACATACATTGAAAGTTGTGTGGTACCATGTTTTGCGTTTCCGCTGAATTATTCGCATTACCTTAAATAGGCTTTTATTTTGCGACATGTGGTGTATTGATCAGTGCCCACGTGTTAGCAGCTGTCGTGATTAGCGTTCGTGCGTTACTTCAGTGCTGCGCAATGCGCTTGGTGCTGATAATAGAAGCCATTATCGCCGTGCATTTAGCGAAACAAAAAAACAATTTCGTAAATGTGGTACTTTATTGACATAGTTACGTTTTAAATACGAGCTCAGATGTAGCATTTAAAAGCTACTTCAAAACATACACTGAGGGGATTAAGTCATGGGGTAGCGATACGTATATATATAGAAGGCGGTAGTCTGCAGTACGCAACGGATAAGACGGCAGTGCATTGGCGGAACTGCCATTTGTACTCAGGCCATACGTGTGAAAAGGTTTCCCACGTGATTATGGCAGCACGACTGGACTTATTAGATTTTGAACGCGGAACGGTAGTTAGAACTAGACGCATGCGACATTCCATTTCAGAAATCGTTAGGGAATTCAATATTCGGAGATCCATAGTGTAAAGCGTGTGCCGAGAATACCAAATTTCAGTCATCACCATGGTCAACGTAGTGGCCGAGGCCTTCATTTAACGACCGAGAGCAGCGGCTTTTGTATTAACTGAAAGCGTTAGGATCCCGATCGTGAAATATTTCTCTCGTCAGAAGTCTATATTACACATCTTATTTGGGCAAGAGCGGGAAGAGGTAAGATACGTCTTGTAGGAACTGCAATTCAATTTGCACTAGGAGCAAGGCACTTGGCACGATGTCTTCGACACATAATTCTAGAACCACCTCCAGTTCGCACTGTACCTTCAACGCAAGCGCTTTATATTCCAAAAAACGCATTTTAACTATGACCTGTTTTTATTTGCATCTTAACTATTGTTACGCTGAGCATACCTCGATTACACATCGATTAGGTTAACTGTTGTTACTTTGAGTATATGTTTAGCATATGTATATGTACAGCATAAATTTAGTGATATGTGTACAGACGTGGATATTGTTGAATCGTTATTTTACAGGTATACTATAATTCTGTAGTGGTATACTTCCTAAGTCAATGTTATAGTGATGCTACAAACTAATAAAGCAGGGGAGAGTTGCTTGTAATGTACTGTGTATTTGCAACACTCTAGTATTTTTAATCATGGAATATGGGTATATTTGTTAATTTACTGCACTATGTTGATTGTTATATACCATATTTATGTGTCTATTTGGTTGACAGCCTTGAAAAATGGACGAAATTGGTAAAACCGCAGAAAAAATTACTTAAAATCTGTACATTACAACGGTTGGTCGGAATACTTTCAGAATTTGGTATGACATCTTCAAACTATAGTAACTCAGCCTTGCTGCTGTCACCCACTATATTGTGGGAGTGTCACACATCACAAATTTCACGACAAAGATGGAGCAATGGTTAGCACGCTGGATTCGCATGCGGGAGAACGACGGTTCAAACCTGCATCCGACCATCCCGATTTAGGTTTGCCATGATTTCCCTAATTCCCTTTATGCCTCGATGGTTCCTTTGAAAGAGCACGAGCGACTTCGTTGCGTATCCTTCCATCATACGATGGAACCGATGATATAGTTGTTAGCTCCCTTCCCCCAAATCAACCAATCAACTATAGATTTTGTTAAGAGGCCTATCTACCAAGAATTTGTAGAATACGTTGTTACATCATTACATTACTGTAGTTCTGGCTATAGGACAATGTGCTCATTTTAACACACACACACTATGACGTCACACACACAGTAGTGATTTTGGGATGACGTAGATTTGGTATGTAGCAAGAGTTTTGTGTGTTTAAGTACTTTTTGTGCTATCTGTTTAACGTTTAAAGTTCCAGCAATAGCGTATCTCTTCTTAAATGAGGCATTGCAGAAATTTTGTAACTCAAGATATGACATAATTTATTGAGCAATGTGCTGTAGCAGTTTTTAACATGGTTTTTGCGTATGTCTGCGGATGGAGGTGCAGGTATTTGGAGAAACAGTACAAATGCAGTAAATTAGTTAAAATTTGTAAAAAGCAATTAAGTATGAAAGAAATGCGATAACTGCATTTGCATGTCTCTTATTCTGCTTGGGAAATGGGGGGAGGGGGGGGGGAGGTGCTGGGTCCTGCTAATGCTTCGTGATAATCCTTACACAGCAGTACTACAGGACCTCGAATGATGCATTTTCTCTAGTTATAAAAGATGAGAAGGAGTGACGGGGAGCATGAATCTTAAAGATCCAAGGGATGGGGGAAGAGGAGGGAGGAGGAGGGGAGAAGGAATGTTGTGGGGTGTGAACCTGAATATGACCTGACACCGGAAGTTTTATTCTCGAGTCACAAACATACAAATTTACAATACCAATTGTATTTATATTACATGCGCCCAGTACTTTGCAACGTCCAAGGCGCTTGGAGTGGCTTGCAGGAGATCAATCTTCGTGCAGGATGTAGGGCACAAAAGGCACTGGAGCATGTGGCTCGTGGTTTGTTCTTGTCCACTATCACAGGACGTATCTTCTGTTATGAAGCCACATCTCTTCAGGTTGTCTCTGGATCGTCCAACCCCTGATCGTAATCTGTTTAAAGATTTCCACACCAGCCACCTCTCGTTATGTCCAGGTGGTAGTTCTTCAGCTTCTGGCGTCTGCAGGTGAGGCGTCGACTTCTTCCATAACTCCAGCACTGCCTTCTCTGGTGAAATGATGAGCTTCTCGGATGTTCTCAGGAAGCTCTTTCACGATCTCAGCCGTTGCTGTGGTGGATTATGTCCGTGCAGTGGATGGGCACTGTCCTGTTCCACTTTCAGTCTCTCCTTGTTGGCAGCCACTGTTCTGCGTACCCACGGTGGCGCTATTCCAGCCAGGCAGTAGAGCTTATCAGTTGGGGTAGGTCTTAAGGGGGGTAGGACGTGAAACGGGCGGACTTGGAGCAGGAGAGGCACCAAGGACATTTTAATTTACACTGTCTATACTTTTACAAATAAATTCATAAAACTTTGTTAGCATGACCAGGAAGGATTCTGGATTCATACTCGTAGCAGAGGAAGTTCAAAAACATAACAAAACACATTTTTTTACATGTGAAATTTCATCATTTTTTCACTTGGTATTGGCTGCATTTGTTGCTGTAGGTAAACTTTTCTTCTTAAGTAAGAGAGATTCTTCGATGAATTTTGCAGAGCATACAAACCATACTTACAGGTGTATGAAATTCTAGAATTTCCCAAATCTGTTAAAAACTGTGGTAAAAATTGAGATAATTAACTATTAAATTCGAGTTTTCTCTAAACACGAAGTTTAAAACGTAACAGCCCATTCATTTTTCCATAGATTAAATAAATTCTAGAGTTTCATACATCTGTAAGTATGGTTTGTCAGCTGTGCAAAATTCATCGAAGAATCTCTCTTACTTATGAAGAAAAGTGTACCTATAGCAACAAATGCAGCCAATAGTAAGTGAAAAAAAATCGTGAAATTTCACATCTAAAAAGTATTATTTTTTCGTGTTTTTGAACTTCCACTGCTATGAGTGTGAATCCTGAATCCTTCCTGGTCATGCTGACAAAGTTTTATGAATTTATTTATAAAAGTATAGACAGTGCAAATTAAAGTGTCCTGTGGTGCCTCTCCTTCTCGAAGTCGGCCCGTTTGACGTCCTACCCCCCTTAAGCAACCTGTGATGAACCTGTAGGTTTCGTTGAGAGCAATGTCTACTTGCGTGTTCGATTCCCGGCGGGGTCAGGGATTTTCTCTGCCTCGTGATGACTGGGTGTTGTGTGCTGTCATTAGGTTAGTTAGGTTTAAGTAGTTCTAAGTTCTAGGGGTCTGATGACCATAGATGTTAAGTCCCTTAGTGCTCAGAGCCATTTGAACCATTTTTTTTTCTACTTGTCTGGCATGAGGCGACCAGTATCAGACTGGAGAAGCATATTCAGCAGTAGTAAAGCACAGTGCCATTGCAGAACAGCGAATAGTTTGTGGATGTGATCCCCACTGTGTACCCGCTAGTTTGCGAATTGGGTTGTTTCGAGCGGAGATTTTCATTTTGGTGTTCTTGCAGTGAGTTTTGAATGTCCGAGTTCCATCGAGAGTGACTCCCAAGTATTTAGGTGCGTGATGATGCTGCAGTTGGATGCCTGACCGTGCAATATGTAGCTCACGATTATCTTCCCTGTTCCTTAAATGAAAGGCACACACTTGTGTCTTCCAAGGGTTTGGTCTTGAGTTGGTTCCGATTGTAGTAGCTCGACAGTGTTCTAAGTGCTGCTGTCAGGTTTCTTTCGTTATCTGAGCTCGCTAGCCCGCTGTACAACAATTAATGTTTCAGATGCCCTGAAAGCGACCACTGCTGAGTGATTAGTACATTGTCAGTCTCAGTACGAGGGCTTGTGTCTGTAGAACGAGTGCGGTGTACTTTCGGTATTTGTACAGTAGTGCTGGTGAGAAATTGTGGCGTTCGCTGTTTTATTCGGTGGTTTGGTATTTTATTAATTTGTAAATGAAAATGATAATCTTATTTTATTACATTGAGTAATTACTAAATAATTTTTCTCCCGGATAAAGATTTGGTCAAGTTGCTAAAGAACTTCAAGTTAACGTCGTGTTAAAGTGTTGTCTGTTGTGTAAGTGTCACCACATCACAGTTCATACAACAGATTCTATACAAATATTGATTATGATGGAAGCAGATATCTTCAGCAAAATGATCATTAAAACCACCGAATATCAGCCGCGCACAACACTGACGTATGTTACCTGAAACAATAATTTTAGCAACTCGTGCTTAATTAATTTCGGGTCCATACATCAGGTAGAAAAGTTTGTTGTATGGATCGTGCTATGAGCACTGTTTTTAAAGAACCAATCTGATTTGAATTATTTTCATTAAAATGAGTTCGGGACCACCGGTCCACATTTAGTTTTACACATTTGTATTACGTTCGGTGTTTATGTCTGCAGAGTTGCGTAATTTGAATTTGCCGCTGAGATAATTGTTAAGATGGCGGCAGACAGTTGATAGAGACTTTCTATTGTTAGAGCAAATAAGATAAGTATTTGAAATGCTTATTAAACTTTACTTTCGTATTGTGCACTATTTAGACTTCATCAGGCAAACATTTGATTTTTTTTCTAAGGAAAACACAGACAAAAACGGGACACAAATCGCTATCATCAATGGCTGCGCTCTTTGCAGCGGAAAGAAATAATTAACACAGATAATGCTTACTGAGAGAGGAATTAAAGTTACAAATAAATATTCACTCATATTTATTATAATAATAATGAACTCTATTCTCAAGTAATAATTAAGAAATAATTACAATTTCTTCACAGACCTCAGTTTGATATGCGTCCGCAACCTATAAAAGCCAACCAACGAAAGGTAAAAACAAAAGAAGTCAAACGCAGATCATAAAAGGGAATTTACAATTATCATTGTCTTTGTGTGATACACATCGATATGTCCAATTACATCATAAAATATTACATAAATAATTAATATTTATCATCGTTTTTACTATTTTTTCATATGTCGAATAGATAATGTTTATAACTGTTAGAGGCATAATTTCCTCTCGTCGCACTGTAGCTAAAATTTATCTCGTGGATGCTACAAGACGTAACAGGTGGCTCGGTGTTGCAGCCGCGGCCATGCCGGACGCAGCGCCGCCGCCCCCGGGCCGCCTGATAGACGCCATCGGCGAGGGCGCGACGGCGCTCATGTACGCCTGCCAGCAGGGCCGCGACAAGGAGGTCCGAGGCATACTCGCCGCCAAGGTGAGCACGGCCGCTGCAAGCTGACGATGCTCCCCCTGTGCTCTCCCTACCTACCTACCTACCTACCCGCCACACTTCTTAATCGTATCGTTATCCATACACAAGTGTGTGTAAAATGCTTGTTTGACCATCAGCTGCTTTTCTGATTTAAAACCGAAATATCGACTGGTTTCAGTCACAAACTATCTTCACGGATTAGGGTTAAAACAGTTGACGCCACAACATCACATCTGTCACTACTTAAATAAAGGCCATGCAGAGCATACCATGTATTCCAGTATACCACACAGGACTTTCAAAAGCAAACATGCTAATGATATCTACATCTTCATCTACATACATTCTCCGCAATCCACCATACGGTGCGTGGTGGAGGGTACCTCGTACCACAACTAGCATCTTCTTTCCCTGTTCCACTCCCAAGCAGAACGAGGGAAAAATGACTGCCTATATGCCTCTGTACGAGCCCTAATCTCTCTTATCTTTGTGGTCTTCCCGCGAAATGTAAGTCAATGCGACCTGATAGGGATCCCAAACGCTCGAGTAGTACTCAAGAATAGGTCGTATCAGTGTTTTATAAGCGGTCTCCTTTACAGATGAACCACATCTTCCCAAAATTCTACCCGTGAACCGAAGACGACTATCCGCCTTCCCCACAACTGCCATTACATGCTCGTCCCACCTCATATCTCTCTTCAATGTTACGCTCAAATATTTAATAGACGTGACTGTGTCAAGCGCTACACTACTAATGGAGTATTCAAACATTACGGGATTCTTCTCCCTATTCATCTGCATTAATTTATATTTACCTATACTTAGAGTCAGCTGCCATTCTTTACACCAATCATAAATCCTGTCCAAGTCATCTTGTATCCTCCGACAGTCACTCGACGACAACACCTTCCCGTACACCACAGCATCATCAGCAAACAGCCGCACATTGCTATCCACCCTATCCAAAAGATCATTTATGTTGATAGAAAACAACAGCGGACCTACCACACTTCTCTGGGGCACTCCAGATAATACCCTCACCTCTGATGAACACTCACCATCGAGGACAACGTACTGGGTTCTATTACTTAAGAAGTATGCGAAACAAAGCGGTACTGCTTTTGGGTCTTGGGTACTGCTTTGTTTCGCATATCATTAGTATGTTTGCCTTTGTTGTGTCAAATCTTATGGGACCTAACTGTTAAGGTCACCAGTCCTTAAGCTTACACACTAATTATCCTAAATTATCCTAAGGACAAAAACACACACCCATGCCCGAGGGAGGACTCGAACCTCCGCCGGGATCAGCCGCACAGTCCATGACTGCAGCGCCTCAGACCGCTCGGCTAATCCCGCACGGCTATGTTTGCCTTTAAAAGTCTTGTGTGGTATACCGGAACTCCTGACATGATCTTCATATGAGATGTGGCCATTATTTAGTAATGGCAGATGTGATGTTGTGGCTTAAAGTGTTTTAATCCTAATGCGTGTATATGGTCTGTGAATGAATCCAACCGATATTTGCGTTTTAAATAAAAAAGCAACTTATGCATTTTGTACATTACTTGACAGCTCTTAATAGCCACCTTCCAAAAATGTATAATACACAAATGTCTCACAAGTAAGACCGCTGGACAAAAAATACTCGTTCCATAGAGGCTTGTGGAGCAAAACGCACAACCAGCAGTGATGGATCAACCTGAGCCTTTGATACAACTTGTTTCCATTGCATAAAAATATAAACATCAATTGCGAATTCTTAAAAACAAACACTGAAGCTAACGGAACAACTACAGAAAATTGCAGGTTTCAGACATGGATAGACTAAAATCTGAAATCACAACCACAAAATCACGAAAATCCACACTTATTATAAAAATGTGTGTGTGTGTGTGTGTGTGTGTGTGTGTGTGTCTGTATTTGTGTCTATGTATGTCCCACACGTCCTCCTAAATCACAAGATCAATTTCAACCAAACTTATATCCCTTACTGTCAGGCATCAGCCTCTATGGGGTTAAGAACTACCCAACTATCATAGTACCGCAGGTATGACATCATAAACAATAAGATCTGCGAAAAACTGCAGCATCGAGCACGATGCTTAAACATATCACTTCTGTGCTACTACCGGTATTCGGTACGCTGTAGACACATGTGCCGCTAAGTGCACCTACAGAAGTACGTCACAGACCTCTTAGCCAGTACCCATGGCCACCACTGTCCGGCAAAATTGTGCTACGTAGCTGAGGCCAAGCATGGGCATTGTTGCTGTTGCAGCAGCACATGGAAGTGGGGCTGTGCGGATTTCTTTTGTCTGCACTTTGGTGTTATCTCTTATTCACTTACAACAATTACACTTATTTTTTTTAAAACATACAGGAATGGTGTAACTTAAGAAGAGAATAAAACAACACAGGACAGACTATACATAGATTTCCCTCCATCAACACCACCTGATGAAGGCGATTTGGTATTGAATTTTATGTCCAGCGTCCACATGGGATGCTACCCATTTTAGTATTACCCGCATGAACAACCCTCTTCGGGAAAACTCTATTTGTTCAGTCCTTGCCGATCCGACCTGTATCTTGTTTGTTAGAATACTGTGTGAGTTGATGTTTGTTAGGTTACACAACTACTACTACGACTAGGTTAGTTAATACACGAATTCTGCCTGGTTTTGGAACAATAGCCTGCCACAATGTAATCTAGTGAAGTTATATACTTAACTTACGTAGTGTTCTTATACTGACTACTTAGCTGAGTGGCATGCATTGGGCCTGGGCTCGATTCGCGGCCGGGTTGGAGGTTTTCTCCACTCATGGACTGGGTAGTGTGTTGTCCTCTTCATTTCATCATCGTCACCGTCACGCGAGTCGCTCAAGGTGGCGTCGCCTGAAAGAAGTCCTGCAACCCGGCGGCCGAACTCCCCTGGATAAAGGCCCCCGGCCAACAAAGCAACACGATCATTTTATTTTAGGAGAAATAACATTTTTTATATTTTTATAAGAGGTGGAGCCCCTCCACGCCCACACCGGCATGATGGCCAACACAAAAGGTCTACTGCCATCTCTGCATAAGGGTTAGTATTCACTAAAGTGAGGTGTCGCAGGATGTGGGTACTGCGATGTTTGCGTACCTCTAGTTAGGATTAACCATTAATACGCGCTCATCTGGAGATAGATTGGTCGAAATCTGACGAAGGGTAGCGGTTTGAAGGGCAGAGGAAAAAAAGTGCCAAGGCAAGAGCCAAGGGAAAAATAAACCTCTGCGATAGTTAGGTCGGGTGGTAAGAGCAGTAGCGGTTGTCTTGCTGCCTGCGACAGGTTGTGCAAGAATAGGCTTTGTTAGTAGTGGGTATCATGCATGTCGATACCTTGACGTTGTGCGTTTGTGCGGCTCGGTGGCTGGCGCTGGGTGCTGGTACAGAGTCCTCGTTCAGCGTCAGCAACCTGCAACAGTTAGGTTTGCTATCGATCTTGTGTCCGATAGGTCAGAATTTCTAAAATCTTTGGGGGAAGTGGCTACAAAACGACTATTCACGTTGGTGTGTAGAACATATGAGTCTAGCGACATACCATCTGACTTTCGGAAAAGTATCATCCACACAATTCCGAAGACGGCAAGAGCTGACAAGTGCGAGAATTATCGCACAATCAGCTTAACAGCTCATACATCGAACCTGCTTACAAGAATAATATACAGAAGAATGGAAAAGAAAATCGAGAATGCGCTAGGTGACGATCAGTTTGGCTTTAGGAAACGTAAAGGGACGAGAGAGGCAATTCTGACGTTACGGCTAATAATGGGAGCGAGGCTAAAGAAAAATCAAGACACTTTCATAGGATTTGTCGACCTGGAAAAAGCGATCGACAATATAAAATGGTGCAAGCTGTTCGAGATTCCGAAAAAAGGAGGGGTAAGCTATAGGGAGAGACGGGTCATATACAATATGTACAACAACCATGAGGGAACAATAAGAGCGGACGATCAAGAACGAAGTGCTCGTATTAAGAAGGGTGTAAGACAAGGCTGTAGCCTTTCGCCCCTACTCTTCAATCTGTACATCGAGGAAGCAATGATGGAAATAAAAGCAAGGTTCAGGAGTGGAATAAAATTACAAGGTGAAAGGATATCAATGATACGATTCGCTGATGACATTGCAATCCTGAGTGAAAGTGAAGAAGAATTAAATGATCTGCTGAACGGAATGAACAGTCTAATGAGTACACAGTATGGTTTGAGAGTAAATCGGAGAAAGACGAAGGTAATGAGAAGTAGTAGAAATGAGAACAGCGAGAAACTTAACATCAGAATTGATGGTCACGAAGTCAATCATGTTAAGGAATTCTGCTACCTAGGCAGTAAAATAACCAATGACGGACGGAGCAAGGAGGACATGAAAAGCAGACTCGCTATGGCAAAAAAGGCATTTCTGGCCAAGAGAAGTCTACTAATACCAAATACCGGCCTTAATTTGAGGAAGAAATTTCTGAGGATGTACGTCTGGAGTACAGCATTGTATGGTAGTGAAACATGGACTGTGGGAAAACCGGAACAGAAGAGAATCGAAGCATTTGAGATGTGGTGCTATAGACGAATGTTGAAAATTAGGTGGACTGATAAGGTAAGGAATGAGGAGGTTCTACGCAGAATCGGAGAGGAAAGGAATATGTGGAAAACACTGATAAGGAGAAGGGACAGGATGATAGGACATCTGCTAAGACATGAGGGAATGACTTCCATGGTACCAGAGGGAGCTGTAGAGGGCAAAAACTGTAGAGGAAGACAGAGATTGGAATACGTCAAGCAAATAATTGAGGACGTAGGTTGCAAGTGCTACGCCGAGATGAAGAGGTTCGCACAGGAAAGGAATTCGTGGCGGGCCGCATCAAACCAGTCAGTAGACTGGTGACCAAAAAGAAAAAAAAGGTCATATCCCGGAGGCACAGTGTGAGGGAATGTTGGCAGATTGTTCGTGCGTCTGTGGGCGAGCTCGTCGGTGTCCCTGCTGTGGCCTGTTGGTCGGCTCTAATGGCAGCTGGTAGTTGCCAGTCAGTGTTGCTGATATGCAGGGGCTTACCGACGTTTGTCGCTGTTTGCGTATGTTAGTTTACCATAGGTGGCTATGCCCTAGCTAGCAGAAATAACAAGCCACCACTCACCTATTATTAATCCTGCAAAAACATTTTTGTAGAATAACACTAGACTTTTTTCGTAGTAGTTTCATTAATTTTGTATAATTGCGTAATCTGCATGCTTCTGATATATTTGATTTTGCTTGCTTACCTAATATTTAATTTATATTACATTCATATTATTATACTTACGATGATGTGTTTATTTATGTAACTGCTTAACAATGTTGGGTATAGATTTAACGTGGATTCTAGAACATTATCTATCCTCAGTCTATTCTGATTACTTCTGTTGTGTCGGTATCTGGGCCGACACCGTGAAGTTGAGATGGCTGAAAAGGCAAGCTAGACTAACGCAGACGGGCGTGAAGTACTGGAACAGGATACGTAATTAATGTTAGGAAGAAAAGTACGGAGCAGGTTTAATACTTAACTTTACTCAATCATTGTGGTACATCGATCTTGACGATACACAGGAGACTTTAAGTACAATCACTGTATGGCTAATGGCGCCTTGCTAGTTCGTAGCCATTAACTTAGCTGATGGCTATTCTGTCTCTCGGCTAATGAGAGAGAAAGGCTTCGTACATCTGGTCGGTAGCTAGGTTCTCGTACAACTGGGGCGAGTGCTCTCTCGTATCACGAGACCTGCCTTGGTGGTGGCGCTAGGTCTGCGATTACACAGTGGCGACACGCGGGTCCGACATGTACTAAATGGACCGCGGCCGATTTAAGCTACCACCTAGCAAGTGTGGTGTCTGGCGGTGACACCACATTCCTCCCCCGCAAATCGGCGAACGGTCGTGTGATAAGGCTTCCGCCCGCCGTGGGGAGGACCACATGTTGACGTATGTGATGAGGTGGGGAACCTAACAACAGGCGAGGCTGTGCCACCCGCACCCGGCCATTCGGTCCGAGGGGAGCTAGGAAACGCCTGAAAAACTAGTCCAGGGTGCACGTCAACATGCGGTGTATGCGCCCGTAAAGAGACAGGAGGGACCGAAGGATCAACCTCCATTGCGTCGGGGTAGCCGACGTGCGATGACGTCATGTGGTCCGGAGCGGGCGGGAGTTCCATGGCGGAGGACAGCTGGTCACGGGAAGCGATCGGCGGCGCGTGACCCTGGGAGGCGCTTGGCGGCTGCAACGAAGCGTCGAATGCGGGCGGCGCCGGCGGGAGAACAAGCGGCGGCGGCGGCGGCTGCTGCTGCTGCGGCGGCGGCGGCGCGTCGCCATGGGGCAAAATGGAAGGCATCGTCGGTAACACCTGGGGATGAGGCGAGCCAGTAGATGGGTCCCCAGGGCGCTGACCGGACGGCACCGTCGCTGAAAGCAGACGGGGAGCGGCAGAACCCGAGCGACGACAGAGGCGCAGCTGATTGAGATGCCGACGCACCTCACCAGAGGCCCCCAAAACCAAATACATCGCGCGGCCGAGGCAGCGAAGAATGCGCCCTGCGAGCCAACGCCGTGAACCTCGATAGTTGCGATAAAATACAACGTCGCCTGGAGCAAAAGCAGGAGTCTGCCGCTGCACAGGAACCTGATGCGGCGGATGCAGCAAAGACATCAAGGTGCGATGAGGACGACCGTGGAGCAACTCAGCCGGCGAGCGACCATCTCGGGGCTGAGAGCGATACGAAGACAAAAAGAGCAACAATGCGTCCTCCCGAGAATGCGACTCTTTCAATTTCAACATCTGTGACTTGAGAGTCCGGACCAATCGTTCAGCGGCACCGTTGGACTGAGGCGAAAACGGCGCGGATGTCAGATGTTGAATACCATTGACCTGGCAGAATGACTGAAATTCTGCGGACATTAATTGTGGGCCATTGTCGGAAACAATAGTCTGCGGAAGACCTTCAATGCAAAAGATAGCAGACAACGCTTGGATGGTGGCGGAGGACGTCGTGGAAGACATCCGGACAACAAAAGGAAAATTACTGAAGGCGTCGACCAGAACCAACCATCGAGCATTCCAGAATGGACCAGCAAAATCAATGTGCAAGCGGTGCCAAGGGGAAGTGGCTTTTGGCCACGCAAAGACTTTCCGCGGCGGTGCGGACTGTTGTTCGGCACACGCCGGGCACGAAGAACACATATTCGTAATCGCAGCATCGATTCCGAACCAAGTACAGTGCTGACGAGCAAGTTGTTTCGTTCGCACTATACCCCAATGTCCTTGGTGAAGAAGCCGTAAAACAGAGGACTGTAACGAACGTGGGACCACGACCCTTGACTGATCATTATCAGAACGCAACAACAAAACACCACGTCGAACAAAAAGTCTCTCCTTGTGAGCAAAAAAAATCTGCGAACCAACGGATCCTCGATCCGAGACTTTGACAAAGGCCATTGCGTAGCAACAAAACGTAAAACAGTAGCAAGGACAGGGTCAGCAGCTGTGGCTGTAGCGACACGACGAAAATCGATCGGAAACGATTCGACCACTTCATCGGTTTCCGAATCAATGAACATGCAAGCAAGTTCGGAAGAATCGAATGCTTTATCCTCAGCAACAGGCAAACGGGACAACGCATCGGCGTTTCCGTGCTTAGCAGTGGACCGATACAAGATATCGTAGCGGTACTACGAGAGGAAAATAGACCAGCGAATGAATTTCTGCGCTGTACGTGGAGGTACAGGCTTGATCGGATGAAAAAGCGATGTCAAAGGTTTGTGGTCTGTGATGATGGTAAAGTGACGACCATACAAGAAATCATGGAACTTAGTAACACCAAATACGAGAGCCAAAGCTTCTTTCTCTATCTGTGAATAATTTCTTTGCGCAGACGAGAGCAATTTGGACGCAAAGGCAATAGGGCAATCATGGGAGCCAACTTTGTGCGCAAGCACAGCACCGATCCCGAAATCCGATGCATCTACCATCAACAAAAGGGGTTTCTGGGGATCGAATGGCGTAAGGCAAGTATTAGAAAGCAACGCCGATTTCAACTGGCGAAAGGCGCGTTCACATTCCGTCGTCCAGACGAACGGAACACCTTTACGGCGTAAGCGATGAAGCGGAGCTGAAATGGAAGAGGCATTGCGCACATATTTATTGTAATAATTAATTTTACCCAACACACTCTGTAGCTGTTTCACATTTTGAGGGGAAGGCAATTCTTGTATGGCACGGAGGTGCTCTGGACTCGGATGTATGCCTTGGGCATTAATGACATGTCCCAGGTATGGTAAGTCACGAGCAAAAAACACACATTTGTCCTTCCTCAAGCGAAGACCATTTTGCCGCAAGACCTGAAATAATGTTCGTAAGTTCGCAAGATGATCTTCTTCTGTCTGTCCGGAGATCACTATATCGTCCAGATAGTTTGCTGCAGTAGGGACCGACGCACAAATAGTTTGTAAATATTGCTGAAACAAGGCAGGGGCGGATGCACACCCGAAAGGCAGTCTTTTGAAGCGGTACAATCCAAGATGCGTGTTAACCACCAATACGCGCTGGGATTCGTCGTCCACCGGTATTTGCAAGTACGCATCGACTAGGTCCAACTTTGAAAAATATTTTCCCGGGCACAGTTTAGCAAAAAGATCTTCCGGGCGGGGCAAAGGAAAAGTAGCAGTCACTAGCTGTGGATTCACTGTGGCCTTGAAGTCCACGCAAAGTCTCAATTTTCCGGAAGGTTTTGTCAAAATTACTAAGGGTGAGGCCCAGAGAGAAGCTTGCACACGTTCAATTACACCCTGTGATTCGAGATCGTGTAACGTTCTTGCGACCTCATCACGCAATGCGTGGGGAACATTGCGCGCCCTGAAAAATTTCGGTTGCGCGTTTACCTTCAGTTGTAAATGTGCTTCATAGTTTTTAGCGCAACCTAAGCCCGGTGCAAAAATGTCTGCAAATTCGTCACACAGCCGAGAAACACCGTCTGTAGGCACAGTCTGATTCACTGATAGGACCTGATTTACAATAGACATGTTAAACAACTGAAATAAATCTAGACCAAACAAGTTCACTGCAGAAGAAGAACGAAGAACGTAAAATGACACAAGTTTTGTTTGTCCCTTGTATGTTGCAAGAAGGCTGCACTGTCCTAACACAGGAATTTTCTGTCCGGAATATGTAGTTAGCTTAACATTTGCGGAACGCAACGGAGGTTTGCCCAGTTGTTTGTACGTGTCGTGATTGAGCAATGAAACTGCAGCTCCGGTATCGAGCTGGAATGGTATCACTTTGCCTTCAAAGTCTAAGTCCACAAAAAGTTTATTGTTCTGCTGACGACAAGAGCGACTGTTTTGTGCAATTGGAACAGACACTGGTACAGAATCACTTGCTAATTGACGTGATTTCCGGCGACGTCGACGCGCAGTTTTTGTGGGACGAACACAGTTACTGTGAGAGAAAGTGTCACTGGACGAAGTGGAATTAACGACATGAATGTCCATAGGCGAAGGTCCACGAGCCTGAGTGTCCTTGGTTCGATTCCGGCGCGAAGCAAAGGGCCTGGAATGATTGTGATTGTCTGATCTGAGCTTTTTCTGGCAAACACTTTGAACATGTCCTTTCTTATTGCAGAAAAAGCAAATAGCTTGGCGTGACGGGCAATGTTCACGCGAATGTCTAGTAGCACACCGCGGGCACGATTTCACTACATTTGTGGGCTGGCGCGGCACACGTGGCTGAGCGCGCAGCGGCAGCTGTGCGGACGTGCGCGAGGCCTGGTTACCGGGCCGCGCAGCGTGTCCAGCGGGCCGGTTAATGTTACACACGGCTGGCGAAGTTTCAAAAGATTCCTGAGCACAGTCAAGTGTGTCCTGTCCATCCAATATGTCTATCACTTGTTGAAGGGAGGGATTAACTAGTTTCAAAATTTGCTCCCGTATGCGAACATCAGAAACGTTCTGTGCAATTGCATCACGCACCATTGTATCTGAATAAGAAAGACCACAGTCACATTCAAAGGCACAGTCCCTAGTAAGTCCTTGCAATGTTGCTACCCACTCCCTATTAGTTTGACCGGCTGTACGTTTTGTACGAAAGAACGTATACCGTTTCGCAACCACATTAACTGTTTCTTTGAAATAGGCATCTAATGCAGACAAAATTTCCTCGTAGGACAGAGTTGCTACGTCGCGTCGGGGAAACAATTTCACTATCACACGGTATGTGGACACACCGACACAAGAAAGCAAAAACGGCTGCCGCTCATTACCTTGAATTCTGTAGGCAGCGAGGTGGAACGCAAACTGGCGGGACCACTCGTGCCAGGTTTCCTGGTTCGGGTCGTAGGGCCTAAAAGGCGGTGCAACGGCAGGTTGTGGCTGCGGTAGCGGTGAAGCGGCGGCGGCCGCATCGGTGTGCAGCGCACGTTGACCCTGGACGAGCTGTCCAAGGGCATCGAATAACGCCTGCGTCTGCTGATTCTGCAAGCGATAAAATTCGGACAGTACATCTGGAGAATGTGGCGAAGCCATGACACAATTAAATGTAAGCAATCAGAAAGAACTCTTTTCCCTCGTCGCCAATGTTGTGTCGGTATCTGGGCCGACACCGTGAAGTTGAGATGGCTGAAAAGGCAAGCTAGACTAACGCAGACGGGCGTGAAGTACTGGAACAGGATACGTAATTAATGTTAGGAAGAAAAGTACGGAGCAGGTTTAATACTTAACTTTACTCAATCATTGTGGTACATCGATCTTGACGATACACAGGAGACTTTAAGTACAATCACTGTATGGCTAATGGCGCCTTGCTAGTTCGTAGCCATTAACTTAGCTGATGGCTATTCTGTCTCTCGGCTAATGAGAGAGAAAGGCTTCGTACATCTGGTCGGTAGCTAGGTTCTCGTACAACTGGGGCGAGTGCTCTCTCGTATCACGAGACCTGCCTTGGTGGTGGCGCTAGGTCTGCGATTACACAGTGGCGACACGCGGGTCCGACATGTACTAAATGGACCGCGGCCGATTTAAGCTACCACCTAGCAAGTGTGGTGTCTGGCGGTGACACCACAACTTCTGCTTTTAATTAGATTCATTTATAGTAAGATATAAATTGCAGTCTATGATTAATGCTTAAGTGATTGGCTGTGCATGTTTCTCATGTTTTGTATCACGTATGTTTTGTGTCCCTATGTGATGTCAGTGTTGCCACTGTAACTCTGTTCATCGTCAGTACTGGAGCTGCTCCAGCTCCCTATGTCGGCTTGTCTTCGTCTTCTGCGCCTTCTCTATTGATGGGTCTGTTTGTGTAGCTCATGTTCTGCTTATGAGATGCTGTTGGCTATTGCGCTCCGCTATATCTGGATTGCTGAGTGGATCGTATAACATTGTTTCCGTTATGTGTTCTATGTTATTCCGCAATCTAATGTATTTCAAAAGGAAGTGCTCTGGGGAATCAATTTCCAAGCATGTGAAATGACTTCTTTCTACAAGGTACGCACTGCAAGTGCGTGAGATGAGGGCCATGTCTAGTCAGACAAGGAACCACGCGCTGGCCAGGGTTGACATGGCGCAACAGTAACAACTCCCTAATGTGGGGGAAAATGAATAGACTCAGTGGCTCTTATCACTCTCGTCCTGTGGTTTTTGCCAAGCGTCCATATGCCAATGTGCTGCCGAGTGATTTGTAACCCTCTATCGGGTCTCCCCATCTTCAGCCCGGACTTTACAGCCTGATATCTGATGGTTATATCGAGCGTGTATATTCCAAGCACCACATACAGCGAATCGAGTGATGTGGTGCCGAACGCCCCATATAGTCTGTTCTGCCCCCGCCTAACAGTTATCCTTTTTGTGATGAGAACGTGTCTATGTACTATCTGCAAAGCTCAATACCGACTCGACAAGTGCACGGTGGTCCTTTATTGTGCGTGTGAGAGCTAGTCTCTGTCGTGTCGAATTCAATATCGCTGGTTTGTGAAGCGTACTTGCGGCTTTGTGATTAGTCATATGTGTTCGTTGAAGCTTCCTCTTTCGTCAGTGTGTAACCCAAGACATTCAGTTACTACTTTGTTTTTTATGTCTGTATTGTTTATTTTTATTGCTGGATGTCTTTGTAGTGCTCCTTTAGGCATTATGTACGCTGCTTTTTGTGCTGCTATGGATGATTGCACTACTGTTTTATTTTGTGTAGCATACCACGGATTTGTTTTCCAACATTGCTCTTGTCTTGACTGATATCACAACTAACAGGTGGTCAGCATTCGCAACGATCCTGTCTGAACGTTCATCTCCCTTGATTAAATTCAAGAGCTGTTCAATTGTGACATAGCAGAAGCCGCGTCCGCTGATAGAGGCTCGTGGACATCCTTTGGTAATCCTAGTTTCAACCTTGCGGTTGCCCTCTTGCCACTCAGCCACTCTGTTCCTACAATAGTCTCGAAGACCACTGTACAAGCACCCGGGTACCTGTAATTCTCGAAATCGTGCAGGCATTGCTGGCCACCAAAGATCATCAAAGCCGCCAGAAATGTCAATAAGAATAGTAACTGAGTACTTCTCTAATATCTGTTCTACAATTTGGAAAGCTAGATTTAATGAGTCATCAGTAGATTTTCCTGATCTAAAGCCTCTCCTGGATCTTAGCCAATGTATCTAACAAGCAGATTGGTGGGACGATTAGAGTTCTCATGGATCCGTATCTGCAGCTTTTTAATCATTGCTGTGTTGGCTGTTTTCCAGACTAGAGGCACGTGTCCCATCCTCAAGGCATCGTTTATTAGATGTGTTAAGTATTGGTGAGACCTGACACGATGTTTCCGAGTGGATACCGTCTGATCCTCGTGCTTTCTTCTTTTTCAAGCTCGCGCGACCTTCTCTCGCGCAAACGGACTGGGACGTTTTTGTATTGTAATCCCTCTACATTATCTCCCTAAGATTATTGTATGCTTGTGTATCTGTTCGTGGATCATCATCATCGGCAAGGTCCGAAAGGCAAAGGTCCCGAATATGAGTCTCGCTCCGGCACATACTTTTAATCTGACAGGAAGTTTCATATCAGTGCACACTCCGCTGCAGACTGAAAATCTCATTCTGTGATGAATCTGTTTACTGCGCGTGCCAGTGCTGTTATGTACAGAAATTTATTACTGTATGGAAAGGTTATTGCACTTCAGGGTGTACCTTAAGTGAGTTGTACGTTTCGATAATCTCAGTGATGCCTTTTCTCTCGTTTTGGTTGAATATGTATTTGTCTGGCAGACACAGTAGTTACACGTTCAGTTGTTTACATTCCGAATATTCTTAGATGCTAAGGTAAAACTTACATCAATTGCTAAGGTAGCACAAACAACATTTCAACGGTATTTCTTAGTTATTCACCATTGTTAAGATTTTTTTTCCAACTAACTAAGTCTTTGTAGATCAATAAAAAAGCGTTCCACACCGAACTGTTGAAGAAATTTACATCGTAACGTTCTGGCTTATCATTTAAGAACCTGTTACCACGTAGGTACAATCTTTGAAATGCAAAGAACATTGTGTGAAAGTCTTAAGTGATAGTGGTGTGTTTACTCTTGTGCTCTGACTGCACAGAGAAATACATATTCAGCAAACATGTAACAGCATCAGTGAGATCTTTTAAACATACAACTGACTTATGGTACACAGTGAAATAAATTAATCTTTATATGCAGAAATAAAGTTCGGTGCAATTAGCTCACTGGCGTTAGCGGCAAATAGACCTCACAGGGGAAACTCCCCACCACACCACCCTCAGGTTTAGTGTTAACACAGTCCAGCGGGTGGCCCGTCAGAAACTGAAAACAGATTAAGCGGGAAAACTGGAAGAAGGTGTACCGAAACGTGAAAAAAGAAGCAAAACAGGAACAGCGAACGTTCCAAGCTGAAGTAGTGCAACATCAAGCGAATTTTCCTAAGAACAGCGTTGTGGCGATGTGATCGGTGTTGGACTGCGAAGGGGGAGATCCGTGTTCAAGTCTCTCTCGTGCCTGCTTTTTTTTTTCACAGTATTATGAACCGTCCGTCCGGTCACTGACGTGTCTATTCGCTGAATTCACAATTATGTCTGGGTCGTGGTGTAACATCTGTTTGCAACAGCGAGGTGGAACAAAGGGAGGCTCAGACATACGTACCTCCTCTTTGTTCTACGCAAGTATCACATGTTACGACCCTTGCGTTTCGTTTTGGGAGTTTTGACTCTTGAATTCCTTTGTTGTAACGTAATTCACACCCGTTTATTTGTTGTTTTCATTTCTGTGAGAGATCTACGCGGCATGTCGCCTGCTCTCACTATTCATCACATTTACTTGTGACGGTAATATATTCTTACCACAAGACCCATATTCTAAGACCAACATATAGCTTGACAGTTTCTAAGACTACAGAAGGAGAACAGACACGTCAGTGACCGGACGGACAGTTCATAATTTTGTGAAAAAAGAAGGGCCATGAGGGAGATTTGAACACACATCTCCATTTTTGCAGTCCACCACCGTGACCACACAACCACGATGCCACGGTTCTTGCAACTTTCTCGATGTTGTATCAGTCGTATCAGGGGTTCCATATCACTCCGACTGCACACCCCCTACACCGTTACAGAGCCTCCACCAGCTTGAACAGTCCCCTGCTGACATGCAGGGTCATGAATTCATGAGGTTGTCTCCGTCCCCGAACTCATCCATCCGCTCGATGCAATTTGAACCGAGACTCGTCCGACCATGCAACATGTTTCCAGTCATCAACAGTCCAATGGCAGCGCGGGATTAACCGAGCGGTCTAGGCGCTGCAGTCATGAACTGTGCGGCTGGTCCCGGCGGAGGTTCGAGTCCTCCCTCGGGCATGTGTGTGTGTGTGTGTGTGTTTGTCCTTAGGATAATTTAGGTTAAGTAGTGTGTAAGCTTAGGGACTGATGACCTTAGCAGTTAAGTCCCATAAGATTTCACACACATTTGAACATTTTTGTGAACAGTCGAATGTCGGTGTTGAGGGGACCAGGCGAGGCGTAAAGCTTTGTATCGTGCTGTCATCATGGGTACAAGAGTGGATCTTCGGCTCCGAAAGCCCATATCGATTATGTTCCGTTGAATGTTTCGCACGGTGATACTTGATGACGGTCCAAAATTGAAATCTACAGCAATTTGCGGAAGGGTTGCACTTCTGTCACGTTGAATGATTCTTTTCAGTCCTGTTCTTGCAGGATCTTTTTCCGGCCGCAGCGATGTAGGAGATTTGATGTTTTGCCTAATTCCTGGTATTCACGGTACATTCGTGAAATGGTCGTACAGGAAAATGCCCACATCATCGCTACTTCGGAGATGCTGAGACCTATTGCTCCTACGACGACTTTAACACCACGTTCACACTCAATTAAATCCATTGTAATAGCAGTGACCGATGTAACAACTGCGCCAGACACTTGTTGTGTCTTCTGTCTGTTTACATGTCTCTGTATTTGAATATGCATGCCTATACTAGTTTCTTTGGCGCTTCGTACTTGTAACTGCGTAGCGCCTGATGATGGCAGCACGCGGCCGAAACATGTGCTAATAAACATTCTCAGAAAGGGACGAAAGAAGAAAAATTATTTTATAAATTCATTGTAAGGCTTCTGGCAACGGCCTTGCCGCAGTGGATACACCGGTCCCCGTGAGATCACCGAAGTTAAGCGCTGTCGGGCGTGGCCTGCACTTCGATGGGTGACCATCCAGGCCGCCTTGTGCTGTTGCCATTTTTCGGGGTGCACTCAGCCTCGTGATGCCAATTGAGGAGCTACTCGACTGAATAGTAGCGTCTTCGGTCAAGAGTACCATCATAAAGGCCGGGAGTGCGGTGTGCCGACCCCACGCCCCTCCTATCCGCGTCCTCCACTGCGGATGGCGTGGCGGTGGGATGGTCCCGATGGGCCACTTGTGGCCGGACGAGGGAGTAGTTTTTCTTTTTTTTTGTTGTTGTAAGGCTTCTGTTCCGTTACAGCAGACGGTACTGTACCGGTACACGATAGGTACAAGGTACAGAGGGCAGCCGTGTCACGCGTGTTGTTGTTGTGGTTGCCGGCAGCCGGAGGCGGCGCTGGAGCGCGACCGGACGAGCAAGTCTGCGCTGCACTACTGCGCGGAGAACGCGACGGCGGCGTGCGCGGACGCCGTGCTGCGGGCGGCGCCGCAGCTGCTGGACTCCGCGGACGAGGACGGCTACACGCCGCTGCACCTGGCCGTCATCGCAGGCAACGCGGCGCTCGTGCGGCACCTGCTGGCCGCCGGCGCCGACGTCGACTGCCGCGACCTCGAGCAACACTCCGTCGTCCACTGGGCCACAGGTCAGTCGCGTAGATCTTTGACGTAGCGCTAGAAGGGGGGTTACAATGTCTTCACATTTTTCGTCAAAGTTCAAGATGGCTGACAACAACAACTCGTTGTTAACAGCAATAGTTGCGTGCACCACAATTGCACTATGTGCACATGCAGAAGAGAAGTGGGGGAAAAAAAAGGAAACGTACCTGTGTGAAGCCGTCGGTTTTACGACGACACGATAAAAGCATTCAACAAAACTTGTTACGTGAGCTTATAGTGGAGGACGTCAAGTCGTACATCAATTACTTAAAGAATGGATGAGCATACATTTCTGTATGTGCTCAGTGAAGTGTATCCTCATATTACAATACACAATATTCACTTAAGAACTGCTTCACCTCCAGAAGACAGGCTCACTGTAACACTCCGATTCCTTGCTACAGGAGAGGGTTAGGTTAGGTTAGGTTAGGTCAGGTTAGGTCAGGTCAGGTCAGGTCAGGTCAGGTCTACAATCTTCTTAATCCATTTTTGTATTCAGGATGCCTCACGTTGTAAAGCGCCTCATCGTCTGCAGCTCGTGGTCGTGCGGTAGTGTTCTCGCTTCCCGCGCCCGGGTTCCCGGGTTCGATTCCCGGCGGGGTCAGGGATTTTTCTCTGCCTCGTGATGACTGGGTGTTGTGTGATGTCCTTAGGTTAGTTAGGTTTAAGTAGTTCTAAGTTCTAGGGGACTGATGACCTCAGATGTTAAGTCCCATAGTGCTCAGAGCTATTTGAACCATTTCAACAAACTCACGAAGGCGGATTCTGGGAGCTGGCGTTGCTTCCTATAACACAAGGTTGTCTAAAAGAATGACGTCATGCCACTCCTGTGCCTAGAGCTACTGTTGCAGCTTCTTTCTGCTGCCGCATGTGGGTAAGCCGCAGCAATGGTCTCCATGCTGACAGCCCGTGGTGCACAAGACGTCCTCGCACTTGTCTTGCCGCGAGCGAGACGGTTTCGTGGCTCAGTGTACGTGACACGGCTGTACGGTGCCGCATGGCCAAGTGAACACTATGGCTGTCCTCTCAGACGTTCCACAGGATCGAGATCAGATGCCTATCGGGCCATCCGCATGCAGGTTTTCAGTCGTTTCGGTAGATCGCTTAATGCAAATGCTGGGATGGCTCCTTTGAGAAAGACATGTCCAGTCTCCTCACGCACCCTTGCGCTGCCATAGCTGCCGCCGTCGACAGGGTATTAACCATTTAACAGCTGAATCTTTTCTCTACGAAGAAAATATTTTGTTTACGTTGTAATGATTTTAGACGCAAGATCTATACAAAAATATGTACCCGTTTTCAAACTTATACTTTTTACACTTGGCTTCTTTTTATGGACCAAAATAACTAACTTTTTAAATATTCAAAATTGTAATAAATAAACTGATCATCCACTATCACGCAGAATGACAACAATAATATTCAGTTATTCAGCGGACTGTAACTAACCAACCACTTCTGTGTATTCTCGGGGTCACGAGCTGCGTGCGCTGCCACGTTGATTTGTTAATGTATAGTGAGGCCCAACAGCTGGTAGCACTTGTTAATGATGAACAGATCGAACATTCACAAATCTGTACATGAGGGCTTCTACTGGGTAGAAATATTTCTGTTGCAGCTAAGACACATTAAAAGATAATGTACACAGTTGTAGCCAGAGGTGCTGAAGGACTTAAACCATAAACGTATTCTATATCCTATTTGTTATTTTGAATCTCAAACAGGTTTCCTCTTACGTTCCAGATTTTGTATCGTAGATCTGGATTTACATCTTAACAACACCACTAGACGACTTATTCGGGTATCTAATCTCCCCTCTCCATCGTTCTTTCATCTGTTGTCCATACTAAACTGTGCCCTGTCCAAGTAATTAATAAGCAAAGTTTTTAATGAAGATTTGAGAGGTGCGAAGATTAGAATAAACTTTCAAGTTTACTTAGCTTGTCATGTTGAGATAGCTCCAGTTCTTCTTGTCTATGGGTCTGATTCTCGAAGCTGAAAATTTAGCATCAGGTCCTCACGGTTGGTTTGAACTGAATAAATTGGAAGATTGCTCCTGCAGAACTTTTTACGCAAATATATTTTCTCCCATTTTAGCATATCACACAGTATTTTGATTTTTCGCATTACAAAGCCGCAATTACATTGTTCGCACCTATTATAGAAAACTACGTCCGATGACATCAGGGGCAAGTTTACGACTGTCACGCTCTGCGGAAATAACAGTATTCCCAAGGTTTTACAATCTTTCTTAACAAGTGAATTCCTACTAGTTTTGGTTACATTATTAATTTCGATTATTATTTCATAGACGAATCCAGAAACAAGCATAGTAAACAGTACAAGATTGCGTAATTCATAGCAAAAATTTTAAATGTGCAAATAACTCGTAATTTCAAACGTTTGTTAAAAAAAATTAGCTCTGCCTTCAGAACGAGTACTTAACGATTATAATATCGAAACTAAAATATTGGATAAAGTATTTCCTTTTCATAAATTTTAGCTTGAAATATAACATACTGTGTATAAAATTTATAAAAGTTTTGAGAAAAGCAACCGAGATAATATTGACCTGTCCAAAATTCGAAAAATAATACTGGTATCGACAACTACTGTTGAGGAAAAGTGATGCTGGAGGAGGACGTTCCGTTACAGGCGCTGCTACGTAATGTGGAATTGACCATTGGATGTCTCAAGAGGCGGACCCGCCAGTCTAAAAGGAGGCGGAGAGTATGGCGTCGTCAGCAGAGAAGCAGTCAACAGCAGAACAGACTGATCAGCAGAGCTCAGTGACTTCGAACGTGAACTGCACATTGTATATCATCCGAGTGAAAAAACCACCAGGGTCGCCTCAACCACTCTAAAGCTGCCCAACTCGACTGCTGGTGATGTGACTGTAAAGTGGAAACGTGAAGGAACAACCACAGCCAAACCAAGAGCAGCCAGATCTGTTGTACTGACGGACGAGGGCCTTCGAGTACTGAAATCAGCGAAAGGAGTCACTGGTGAGTTTCGGAGCACTGGCAGCTGTCAAGCCAGCAGAACGACTGTGAGTAGGACCTAAAAACAATGGGGAGTACACTGGCCGATCAGCTACTGATAAGTCACACATTTCATTAGTCAGTGTTAAACGACACTTGTGTGGAGTGAAGACCGACACCAGCGGACAGTGTATGAGTGTACACTAGTGGTTTTCAGTGACGTACCACACTGTACCCTGTGGCAATCCAGTGGAAGCGTTTGGGTGTGGCAAGTGCCTGGTGAAAGCTACATTCCATCATGTGTAGTGCCGACAGTAAAGTACAGAGGAGGCGGTATTCCTCGTTAGGCTGTGGTCCCCTTATTGCGCTTAAGAAAACCCTAACAGAGGAAGTATACGAACACAGTTTACAGTACTGTGTACCGTGCAGTGGAGGGACAGATCGGAGACTACGCTCGTTTGTATCATCATGACAATACACATTGTCATGAAGCAGCATCTATTAGGCAATGTTTTGTGGACAATAACATCCCTGAAATGGGCTCTTAATGTCAGTAATCCCGATCTGAACCCAGTGGAACACCTTTGGGATGAATCGGAACGCTGACTTCGCTCCAGACCCGAGCGTCCAATGTCACTACCTTCTCTGGTATGAGCACTTTAGGAACAGTGGACTGGCATTCATCCACTTACAGCCAGACCTCACTGAAAGTGTAGCCATCCAAATCCAATTAATCATAAACATGAAGGGTCGACACACTCCATATTCCTATCCAGTAGTAGCTGTCTGGATAGGCTTGGTCAAATAGTGTGACGTTCTAGAAAGGAGTTCATCCACCTTACCCTAAACATCACAAACGAATTCACGAAAACTGGAATGGATGTAATCGTTTCGACTAGAAGAGTTATTCAACGGAAGTGAGTTCAAATTCAAATGGTTCAATGGCTCTGAGCACTATGGGACTTAACATCTGAGGTCATCAGTCCCCTAGAACTTAGAACTACTTAAACCTAACTAACGTAAGCACATCACACACATCCATGCCCGAGGCAGGATTCGAACCTGCGATCGTAGCGGCCGCGCGGTTCCAGACTGAAGCGCCTAGAACCGCTCGGCCACAACGGCCGGCCAGTAGTGTGTTCGGCTTAGTTTAACAGTGTCTCAAATGTTAAAGATAACGAAACAGTTTTCAGTGGGAAAAAAACGCTTTGAAAGCAGTCTCCGCCTATCAGCATCAAAGTATTAGACGGCTTATCAGGGTGGCTGACGAAACATGACGTGACCGCAGAGTTGCTGCTGAATTCGAGGTAATAATCTCGGACAGTGCAGCCCGAGGGGGTCATAATGGGACACGCGATGCGGCTCTGGAAGTCTCTCTGACAGTGAAAAAGCTACAAACGCTGCCCGTAATCAAAGCTGCGCTCATTATATTTACCGTTTAGCCCCCTGTCATAGATTCTCGGTAAAGGCCCAGGGAGGGCAGATGGTACTTTTTCATAACAATTTTCAATAAGTAAAATTAAGTCTCTAAGAACCATCGTGAAATGCGAGCAAGTATGTGCATCGCTCAGTGATTCCTTTGCCTCAACTTCTAACGAAAGTAAAATGAAGACAGCACATCTGGTCTGGGAGGATTACGTCTATCTCAAAGCGCTTTACTTCTTTTTCTCGCGAATCGATAGGTTCGGACAACGTGAAATCAACATTTGTCGTCCTTTTTTTCGCCGAGTATCTTTCATGCGCAACGAAACAGTTTATTTTCTTTGCTCCGTCTATGTTTCTTCTTTGGTCCTTTTCTCTTCTTCCTCCAAACACCGTGTTTCTGTGACTTTCCAGATTACATCTGAGCCTTTTAAGTATTGTTAATACGTTAAGTTCTTTTCTGTTTGTTTGTATCAGTTGGTTCTAGTAATCTTATTTTTCAAGAATGTGTAAATCTGATGGATTAACCGGTTTGAGTCCACTGTCTCTATGTGTCCCATGAGTTTGACATTGGCATACGCGTTGCAACCGGGATTTTAGAATTTTTCTGTGGATTTCTGCACTGTGTTCTAGGAGATACATTCTATCGTTTACTCTTGGTCCTACTTCTCTTGTCATTTTTCGTTCTTTTGTTTCTGTTTGCTGTTTTAAAGCTTTAGTTTGTTTCCCATGGCTTTAGCCATAGTACAAATCTCAGATACCGGAGCCAAAGAATTAAATGGCAAGCAAGTCTTCCATAATGCTCTTCCCATTGCAGATCCTTTGTCTTATACACATCAATACAGATCGCAATCTGGTTCTGGTTGACCACAATCAGTGATGGGTTAATATACCCCTATCTACTTCCTGCTCGATTAACTACGCCAATACACTCCATATTTCTGAGAGACATATTCTTCACGTTGTTGCAAAACATCATACTTGACTTTCCTCGACGTATGTGGTCCCAGTATAATGAAGACCCCGTTCACCTGGTCTGACCTCACTCCATTTTGTCTTATGGTGCCGCGTGACATGCCATGTGTACATGCTTTGTGTCGTGATTAGAGAAAATCTTCGGCACTAATTCTCACTTTTCTTAACACTGTTAGAGAAACTTCAGGATTCTTTGGACGCGTAAGAAACAACGCGTGGGAACAACTCGCAGTTAAACGATCATAACACATCCATCCCAATAAAACTAAAGGTTCTGTCGCTTATGGCAACCTATGCAGTAGCACTTGTTTCCAACTAAAATCCACTTCCCTACCTCCCTCTGATTTGTCGCCCTGCATCCCCCACGGCCTGATAAGACGTCATCATGCATTTCACTCATTTGCTGGCACAACCACTTGTGATCCTGACCTCGTCTCCCTCTGGATGGTCTTTCGAACCTAGTAAAGTCTTCACAGCGGCATGGTTCATCACCAACTTAAACTTCATGCCATACAGGTAACACTGAAAGTATATCACACCACACACCACGCTAAATATAGCTCTTTCTGTTGTTTCATTACTTTCCACCGCTCTGTTCAACTGCCTTGACATAAAAGCAATAGGCTGTTCAAGGCAATCGACCTCTTGACTCAAAACGCACCTGAGAGCATGGTTCGACGCATCACATGACTGTATAAATTCCTTCTAGTTAGCCGGCCGGTGTGGCCGAGCGGTTCTAGGCGCTTCAGTGTGGAACCGCGCGACTACTGCGGTCGCAGGTTCGAATCCTGCCTCGGGCATGGATGTGTGTGATGTCCTTAGTTAGGTTTAAGTAGTTCTAAGTTCTAGGAGACTGATGGCCTCAGATGTTAAGTCCCATAGTGCTCAGAGCCATTTGAACCATTTGAACCTTCTGGAAGTCTGGAAACATCAACACTGGACTTGATGTTAATGCCTGTGAATCATTTCGCAAATTTTCTATAATAGTTTGCAAGACCCAGAAAATATCGTAACTTTTTGCTAGTTACTGGTACTGAAAAATCTCTCGCTGCGTGAACCAGTCTAGGACCAGTCCTCACGCTATCCATACTATTTACACGACCAGGATAACTGACTTCTTCTGATGCAAAGTTACAATTCTCCATACTTTGCATTAAATGAGCTGCCTGTGACCTCTTGAATACTTCCCCTAGTTGTTGCCTATGCTTCTGCATATCTCTTGAGAAAACGATTATGTCGTCCAGACATACGAGACACTGACGCGGTTTTAATCCTTTCAACACTGTACCCACTAAATACTGGAATATTGTTGGTACATTTTTCAAATCAAAAGGCATTCCTCTATACTGCCAATATACCAAAGGTGCTGGAAACACTGTCTTCGCTTTGCCCCCCGGAGCCACCTCTAACATGGTATCCACTTTTCAAGCCCGTTATTCAGAAGTATCAGCAGGTTCCATGATTGTCAATCACTTCTGCGATGTCTAGAAGAGGGTAGGAATCCATCTTAGTCTTTCTCCACACATCAAAAAAAGTTTTGCATCGCCTCGATTCCGAGAGTTCCAGAACCTGTACAGAAAATTGGAATGGAGATCAACTTAAACATCGTTTCCGCCCTTTTTATTGCTCATCAAAACCACACATTGCATGTTGTACCACCATACAGCGAGACCTTCAGAAGTGGTGGTCCAGATTGCTGTACACACCGGCACCTGTAATAGCCAGTAGCACGACTCTTGCACTGATGCATGCCTGTATTCGTCGTAGCATACTATCCACAACTTCATCAAGGCACTGTTGGTCCAGATTTTCCCACTCCTCAACGGCGATTCGGCGTAGATTCCTTAGAGTGGTTGATGGGTTACGTCGTCCATAAACAGTCCTTTTCAATCTATCCCAGCCATGTTCGATAGGGTTCATGTCTGGAGGACATGCTGGCCACTCTAGTCGAGCGATGTCGTTATCCTGAAGGAAATCATTGACAAGATGTGCACGATGGAGGCGCGAATTGTCGTCCATGAACACGAATGCCTCGCCAATATGCTGCCAATATGGTTCCACTATCGGTCTGCAGTACTGAATAGGAACAACGTTGTGAATAAGTTAATAGAAGAATTGGAGGTTTAGTTGAGCGCAGTTTGGTGTGAGGCGGCTAGATCAGGTATGTACGCAGGTATGGGAAGAACTCTAAGTCGAAATCCGTTGTAGCTCGTTACGTTGCAACAGTATGACAGATGTCCTTTAAAATACGTCTCGTGGATAAGCATCCCCACCAAATTTTTAAAACATTCATATGTAGCAGGAAATAAAAAATTTTACGCGACAGCCGTTACGTGACATAGTGACCGCACTGGTAAGCATCTGAAGCGAGATATAAAATTTATTTCCAACATCAGGAATGGAATCTGGAGTTTCTGCTTTCGCCAAGTCGAGCCAGGAGCTTTAATATGGTCAGCCAATGTTAAACTGCCGGTGAAAAGCAAGAAATCTGGGTTCGAGTCCCGTCTGTGACACAAATTTTCAGTTTTCAGTTCATATGAACTCTTGTCTTTTATTAGGTAAAATAATAGGGAAAAAGTGATCCTCTTGTTCATTTTACCCTCATACTTAATAAACTTTCCTCTTATACATTTAGAGTAGAAATTTGGTACTTACTTGCTTTGCTCTATTGAATCAATATTTTGTGGGTGTCTGTTACTGCGCAAAAATTTAATTTTCTGTCTCAAGAGTCCATCAATATGCCTGTAACAAGCAAACAGTTGTTTCAACTACTAGTGCAGCTTAAACATCAACAGAAAGTAGGCGAAGTGCGCACAGGAATCGCATTCTGAGGGCTCCATGCAAACTTACATTTATTGTCAATCATTTAAAACTTGCAACGGAAATATTGCGGAAAGGGAAAGTGCTATTGATGTGCGGCTTTCATAGAATTGATTGGTTGTCAGGGGCTCGTATTGTTAGCCAATCAACAGATTGCAATAATACATAAAAAACGTATTTCTTGTCCGAACATACATTTTTTTTAAATGGAGCAATGCCTGTTGACATAAGCAAACTAGAAGTAGGGTAAATTAGATTGTCAGTGGTGTTTGTTGTAGGATTCCTTTGCGAGCCGTTTACGAGATATGGTAGTTTGAGAAGTTTCCACGCCGATATTTCTTTGTGCCACTAACCCGTGTACTTGCTAGGCACGATGTTATTATGTTAGCTTACAGTATGCTTGTGTGTTCCTTGAGTGCATTGCTACTTGCTAGTCAGTGAGCGTGTGAAAGTCCAAGCAGTAGGTCGTGAGTGGCCGATGATATTTACCAATGCAGGAAAAGCTGACATGATCGTGATGTAGGAAGAATGCAGTTCGTTTTCGTACGGTGTATGCTGCAAGACATCCCAATAGACGTCAATCACCTCGGTAGTTACTTATCAACCTCTTCAACCACTTACGCGAAAGTAGTAAGTGTAACACCTAACAACGCGACAGAAGGAAACAAGTGACGACAGAAGACGGGGAAATTAATATTATTACTGCAGTTGATCCACACGTTAGCTTCCGCGCAATCACACGAGGAAGAGGCATGAGTCAGGTAAGTGTCATACGCATTCTCCATCGACATGGGTTTCATGTCTAACACATCTCTCCATCAAGAGCTGCATGGAAACGATTATGAGAATAATGTTAACTTCTGTACTTGGGAATTAAGACAAAATGTTCCAGATGTATCATGTTTCTTGTTTAGAGATGAAGCCACATTTACCAGCCAGGTAAGCGGCCGAAACATGCGCTACTGGTCTGTTGACAATCTCCCTTAGCTTCACCAGGTGGAACGTCATCTCCGTGAAGTGTAAACGTGTAGCCTGGGATAGCGAATCAGCGCCTCATAGGCCCCTTTTTCGTAGACGCGATACTGAACGCTCACAAGTATCGCAGCCTCCTAGCAGACCATCTTCGGCTGATGCTAGAAGACGTTTCTCTGCATACTAGGAGGAACCTGTGGTACCAACGTGATAGCTGTCCAGCCCATAGAGCGCGGAGTACTACGGCATGCCTTCACGGATTGTTTCCATATCGTTGGACTGGTCTCAGAGGACCTGTACCTTGGCTGACCCGTTCCCCTGAGCTGACGCCTCTAGACGGTGAGGAAAGCTGAAAGGCGCTATCTACGATGACATACCAACTACACCCGACGATATGCAACGATGTGTTACTACAGCCTGCTTGCGCATCCCCTCTGAAATGTTAGCACGTGCGCAGCATTCGTTCCATTCCGGGCTGGAAGCGTGTATTCCCAGTGCCAGTGGTCATTTTGAACACAACATGTTTTGGTCAGTTGTGTCGTTCTTGGTCAGGATCCACATAACTAATGTATACACTTGTGTTGCACTTTACTGTGTGCTACCACAGGTGTTAGACAAGTGTCGGTGTGGGAACTTTTCACTGTGCGGTATCTCGCAAACGACTCACATTAGTATCCAGCAACAAACACTGCTGATATTCTGATTTACCCTGCTTCAAGTTTTTGAATGTCAATACGCATTGTTCCATTTAAAAAAGTGTGTGTTTGGAAAAAAACTGCACTTTCTAACTATTATTACAAACTGTTGATTGGCTACCAGCCGCTACCAGGCGCTTAAGTCTGGAACCGCGCTGCTGCTACCGTCGCAGGTTCGAATCCTACCTCCGGCATGGTTGTGTGTGATGTGCTTAGGTTAGTTAGGTTTAATTAGTTCTAAGTTCTAGGCGACTGATGACCTCAGAAGTTAAGTCCCATAGTGCTCAGAGCCATTTGAACCATTTGATTGGCTAACAACACGAGTACCTGACTACCAGTCTGTTCTGTGAAAACCGCACATCAATAGCACGTTCCATTTCCGCAGAGCCAGTTTTAGGTTATTCACCCTGTATATTGTTCTTCCCACCTGGGAATCGAGAAACCAGCGTTTTTTGCCTGTTTTCGGTATAGGTACTGGCAACATATCGCTCCCGGGAATTCCAAAACTGTGTCAAACACTCTTCATTAGTTCCCCAGAGTAGCCTGCACATGCAAAAAGAAGCGAGCAGAAGACTTTAGTTTATACATGTACATACAGAAGATTTAATAAAATATTTTTTATTTACTTACTAAAGCGTGACTACACTTTAGATTTTATGTTTGCATGCAGTAATGTTCGTCTATTATAATTTTGACGGATGATGAATGCAATGTATCTTCTAATGGCAAAAATACCTCTTTGTGTCATATAACATCAGTTTAATAATTTTTACATTTTCTACTTTACTTCTACTGTGAAACTTTGCTTCTTGCTTACGTCAACGGGAACTACTCGATGAGTGAGTTTGCGAGCGTCAAAATATGTGACGTAAATGGCCCAATCTTTTGACTGCATTGACTTAGGAGCTTAAATGTTTTACACTGCCAACGGACTATACAACTTAGTGACTTAAAAGTGTGTTTTATACGTCATCTGTTCACGAGAAAAAGGGGCCTTCACAGACAGTCATACAGATAAAAAACGACAAAGAATATTTATTCATGTTAGGTAATTACAAATTAACAATTTTTTTTACTTTAATTTTACTGTTAACCTTGCTTTCTGACGAATTTCATGATTCCAGGCCAGCGGGAACTATCCTATGGGTTTTGATGAGAGTTTGCGAGTTTCTAAATATATGACATAAATGGACGAATCTTTTGACTGAATTGACTTAGAAGCTTAAATGTTTTACGCTGCCAAGGTACCCTAGACTTTAGTATGTGACATAAGGTTGAACTCGATGTGCTAATCTGTTGAAGAGGGAAAGGGGCCATAACAGATGGAAAAATATTGTTTTCGTGTGATATAATTGCAAATTAACAACGTTCGGATCTTTTCTTTTACTTGTGCTATGAAACTGGGCTCCCTGGCAAATTTCACAGTTCTAGGTCAACGGAAAGTACCCTACAGGTTTTGACGAGTGGGTTTCCAAGTATCAAAATAAATGACATAAGTGGTCCTATCTTTTGATTACATTGACTTAGAAGCTTAAAATGGGTCCACCGCTAAGGGGCCATAGGCCTTAGTATGTGACACAAATTCCAATTTGATACGCCAAACGATTCAAGAGAAGAAGAGGTCTTAACAGACAGACAGTCAGACAGACAGATGAAAAATGACAAAAAATATTTTTTCGTCTAATGTAATTACAAATCAACACTCAGAATTTTTTCATTTATTTGTACTGTGGAACCTTGGTTTTTGCTAAATTTCATGATTCTAGGTCAACGGGAAGTAGCGGTACCCTATAGATTTTGATGAAAGAGATTTCGAATATAAAAATACCTGACATAAATGGCTATATCTTTTGAGTGCTTAATGAACTCACTATTCCAAGGGACCACAGGTCTTAATATGTCACGTAAATTTGAACTTGATACGTTTACCCGTTCCTGAGAAAAATGATTCTTAACAGTCGGGCAGACAGATAGATTGACAGAGAGACAGATGCACAACAAATCGATCCTGTACGGCTGCCATTCTTCAGATTAAGGCACGGAACCCTAAAAATGGAAGACTTTAGTAGAGCAAGTTTGAAAATAGGCTTGAAAATCATAATTAGTCAAAAGTAACGTGTAACCGACATATCAAGAAGTAAATAGAACGAATTAACAGTGAGCTTATAGAATCATATGATATATTTTTGTACTTACGATAGTTGAAGGCAACTCGGGTAGGACGGCACGAGAAATAAACAGAAAACTGAATGTGGCTTGGTAGGCTGTAGGTAAACTAAATAGCGACTTCAGAACTAAACCACCCACGTTTCTGAGAAGGCCCCTTACACTAATTCTTACTTACGGCAATGGGAAAAAAGAAAAACATTCGAAAACTTTGGGTTACTCAGCCTATGACGGAGAAGCGCACGTTGGAAAGAAGTAGAAGAAACAAGAAATGGAAGAAATACACTACGGAAAAGATTGGAGTTTAAGGCGTAACTTCGACTGTAATGAGTGTAGTATGTAGATATGGAGGTTGGCGGTAAATGGGACGTGATATCTAAAACTAGTTTACAGACGCCAGCCTATTGATTACGGTAAATTGCAGCCAGCAGGCAGTCCCCATTTGCATTGCTGCTGTGGCGCTAGTTTGGTTTCCAAATTGGTTCCTGCGTCATTACGTAGCTCTCTTAACTGTTTCTCGGTAGCCCTTGGGAATTTTGCTTCATCATCCTGCAGACCATTAATTCATACTAAGAGCCGCATACTTTTTAACGCAAGCTCGTTTATTTCTCGGCGTTGTGAATAATCCGTACGTCACATGTTGCTCTTCTGCACGCTCCATTTATCTGTCTTGAACACCTCTCCACACAGTGCGACAACCTCCTTGGTTTTTGAAGTTAGTGTGCCCTGAGTGGTCCTCTCCTCTACACTTTGATATTTTTTACTTCTCTACTTGTCACATTATGTTTATATGTACTGCATGAGAAAAAAAAATCGAAGCAGAGTAGGAGGAGCACCCAAACGAAAACGATTAGGTGGTGTTACCACATTGATCACAATAATCAGATTTACAGACAACGTAACAGTACGACTCCATTCGTCAGAATAGCGTTGCATCTTCTATGGCCAGGATGTGTGCACTGATTTGATTGGGACGGGTGTCATAGTGTCATCTCGTCCTCTCCCTAGGAAAGCTGGCCTACACCTGTAGTAACTCGACCTTGTTATCCTGCATACTGGCACTGCCACTGGTCCCCAGACATATTGTGGGCATCCTGCTGGCCACAGGAGTACCTCAGTATCACTCAGACACTGCATACAAACACGTGCCGTGTGTGGACGGGCATTGTCTTGTTGGAAAATGGCACCGCGATACCGTTGGATTAGCCCTAAGGCATGAGGACGCAGGATGCCGTGTTGTATCGTTGTGCCCTTCAATCTCTGACCAACCCCGTCCCCGATCGCTTCTTACACCACGACGTCAGGAGTATCAGCGCCATGGCTCACCAAACGTTGGAAGAATGGGACCTCTCTCCCGGTCCCGTTGTACCCGCCGACAATAGTCATCCGCGGTCGTGCAGAAACGCGATTCATCGCTGAACGAAATGCGGCGTCATACACATACACAGCCGCCAATGGTGCGTGCGTGTAGTAGTTTCTGTCTATTTAGTGCTGTAGCAATATTCCCCACTGGCAAAAAGATCACGTCTCCGACCCATATTACCTTTTCCTTGTTTTTCTTCTCGTCGTTCACTTGAGTCATCTTGATTCGTTCATTGTGTTTCGGATAACGTGTATGCTTCGTAGCCGGCAGAAGTGGCCGAGCGGTTCTAGGCGCTGCAGTCTGGAATCGCGAGACCGCTACGGTCGCAGGTTCGAATCCTGCCTCGGGCATGGATGTGTGTGACGTCCTTAGGTTAGTTAGGTTTAACTAGTTCTAAGTTCTAGGGGACTAATGACCTCAGAAGTTGAGTCCCATAGTGCTCAGAGCCATTTTTTGTATGCTTCGTGACTTACAAAATAATAGGTGACAGGAATATTTATTGAGATAGGTCCACATAAGAAACGTTACTCTTTCTCCGAGTTTATGAACATAGTTTATTGAGTTATTTTCCAGAGAGTTACAGCAACGAGGTAAATTTTTTAAAATAGAATATTAGTTTTTCTTACGTGCCTGATGTATTTAAGTCAGCTGTATGCAAATCAGTTCAAAGCACATTTCTACCACGTTTAGTTTGAGAGCTACCAAGGTCAAAGTGTCAGGGATGGACGCAGCGTGGTGTACATACTACTATGTATTGTGCAGATGGATGTTCTCGTGGCAGAATGTTTACATAAGTTAGGTGTTGATACGTGCGACCATGTTCCCGAATGCACAAGGGGCATTGTGACGACAGCATTTAACGCCCCCGATGTTACGGAGCGACAACCTTCCTCCATTCGCTGTTGGAAGCCATGTTCAGGTAGACTGCCCCCGTCAACTCACACCGCCGTAAACACGGCAGTTCGGACCCCACAAACAAACGGTGTTCAGTGTGCCGCGGACAGTGAAGTCGAATAAACGTGGCATGCACATCCAGCGAGTATGTTTACATGTTGCTGATGCTCGGCGAGTGCCCACGCAGCCGTGATGTATCCCGTGAGATACCCTGGTCGAAGAGCTCCAGCAGCCACTACGTGTTGAACAACGACTCTGGGAAACAAGTGGTTTGAGCAGGCGCGGCAGTAACGGACGAAGACAAGCAAGAAGTGAGGGGATGTAGGTTTTTGTTTTAGCTGCAATACACAACGACCTTTATGTCAGCTTACGAGACGTTGCCCCAGTCACTGGTATCACCATTACATCTGTAAGGCTTGTGCTACAGAGTCACACCTGTCGCTAACACACGAGTTGGGCGGGAACGGTTTCAATCGGAGAGTTACTTTCTGTGAATGGCCCGTGTGTAATTTTACTCTGGACGCTGTACAAAGCGTTATATTCTCCGGGGACCTACGTTCACAAATGATGGTGCAGTGAACTCTCATAATATGCATTACTGGGACACAGAAAATCCTAGGTGCGTACGTCCTGACTATCGTCAACGGAGGTGGTCTGTTAATCTGTGGTGTGGAATTCTTCGAGATGACATTACCGGTCCACATTGCTTCGCAGGTGCACTGACAAGTGAGATATATGGAGGTTTAATTGACTATAATTTAGGTGCTCTCCTGGAAAATGTCCGTCTAGACATTAGTAGCCGTATGTGGATGCAGCACGATTGTCCCTATGCCTATTCTGGTCGTGATGCTGCGCAAGAATTGGACAACATATTTTTTGGAATGGGGATCGGAACGCTGCGGTCCTCAGGAATAGCCCGAACAGTCGCCCGATGTAACTCTAGTACACCTCTTTGTGTGAAAATATCTAAAGAATCTGAGACCAGAACCCCAGATGACTTCAAACGGCACATCGAGTAATTTTGTCACCCCGCGATATTAGCGGCGTTACATCTTGTCCTCAGGTCCTTTACAAGGCGCGTTGCGTTGTTGATTCAGGGAAGTTGGCACACATTTGAGCACCTCACTTACGTCAGTAGACCATCCATCTGCACACGGCCAAGTGTTATGTACAGCATGTGGTTCAAATGGCTCTGAGCACTATGGGACTTAACATCTGAGGTCATCAGTCCCCTAGAACTTAGAACTTCTTAAACCTAACTAACCTAAGGACATCACAAACATCCATGCCCGAGGCAGGATTCGAACCTGCAACCGTAACGGTCGCGCGGTTCCATGCTGAAGCGACTAGAACCGCTCGGTCACCGCGGCCGGCTGTACAGCATGTGGCAGCCACCCTTAACACTTTCATTGTTTCTAGCCCCCAGACTAAACGTGATGGGAATTTTATTTAAACTGATTTGTACACAGCTGTTTTAAATACAACAGGTACATGACACAAAAAAACTAAGTTCTACTCAGAAAATTGTATCTTGTTGCTGTAACTCTCTGGAAAATAACTTAATAAGCTATGTTTATAACCTCGCAGAATGCGTAACATTTCGTATGTGGACCTACCTCAATTAATATTCCTGTAACCTATTATTTTGTAAGTTAAAGAAGCACACTATCTGAAATACTTTGTATAATCCTTCCTACTTCTAAGACGTCTTTCCGAATTTCGATATTTAACACGTTGTTATTGTTGCTTCTGCGAGCTCTTACAATATTTATCTTGACTGTTATTGATATAAGGCCTGGATAACTATCCTTACCATTTCATTTTGTACTGCTTCTATACCATCCTTTCTTTGAGCCAGTTGCGACCTTTAGCACAGCTCTCTGTTTCCAATGAACTTAACACGGAAATTGTTTATTTGTTCAAAAATGGTTCAAGTGGCTCTGAGCACTACGGGACTCAACTTCTGAGGTCATTAGTCCCCTAGAACTTAGAACTACTTAAACCTAACTAACCTAAGGACATCACACACACCCATGCCCGACGCAGGATTCGAACCTGCGACCGTAGCGGTCTCGCGGTTCCAGACTGCAGCGCCTAGAACCGCTCGGCCACTTCGGCCGGCGTTTATTTGTATTTGTATTTGTAACTGGTTAACGGCATCACGCCAAATATTTCTCTGGTACATTGAAAACCGCCTAGCAAACCAAAACAGCCATACACCAGTAGAGAATTCATAGCTTTCATTCTTTTGTATGAAAATACTGTCGATGAAGCAACTATTACTCCTGTTGCTATTGTTTCCGTTCCTCCGTAGCCCGTTAATGGACGATGATGCCGTGCGTCCTTTTAACGTGAGCTGGTCACCGATAACATCCGCCTGCTGTTATTCTTACTCTGTTTTTTGCTCGTGTGGTAAGCTGCTCGCCTACTTGCGCATTTCATGAAGCAACATTCTGTTTGTCATTGAACGTGACGGTAATGAGTACTTGGCGTGTCAAGACGGAGTAACACGTTCATAATGCGTAGCTCAGGTGGAAGTGATATAAAACTTGCTGGTTATGGGCTTACGTGATTGGAATTCTGATTTGAATCCGACTGAATATTTACGGGATCTCGCGGAAAACTTTGCAGCGCACTCCAACCGTTAATACCTTTGCTTCCGTCTTCATAATACAAGCTTTTCTGGTTCCTGTTTCCGTGCAAGTATTCCCGTTGATTTCTAGTATGCCTGTGATAAAGTGAGAGACTAGATCTAAGTACAGCCGTAAGCCAATGCATCAGCTGCGGCGGTGACTAATACATCGTTATACGGCGTGTGTGGTTAGTCTTGCTGACGTGTTCTGCGCCAGTTATACCTGTATTCGTACATGTTGTTGCAATAGCTGTAAGAGGATTATGAACTGCGAGGGTAATTCTGAAAATGCTGTGCAAACCTTTGTTAGAAATGCAGTTGCAGCAATGTGGTAAACGTGACTGAATTGTAGCAATTTACAGACACTGTATTACGTGTTAACGAACAACTTTTATCACGTGACCACAAGCTATATTTACAATATTGGTGGCGTCAGTGTTCCTCTTCGACGACGTCCTATCATTGCATGTCATATTAACAAGGAAAAAGCCCATTACGTCAACCACTGCACACCCTCAATCGGCAGTTTTGAAATTCGTCTCAAACTTCAGCGTGCAAGAGCATCCAACGTAAGGCTCAAAAAATCGGAACGGATTCAGGAAAAACTACTCGTCTGAAATACAGTTTGTGTTTTTCATAATCGCCGTCTTTCAAACAACAGATGCAGTTCAACATGAATATTGCAGCTTCCTAAATGGTTCAAATGGCTCTGAGCACTATGCGACTTAACTTCTGAGGTCATCAGTCCCCTATAACTTAGAACTACTTAAACCTAACTAACCTAAGGACATGACACATCCATGCCCGAGGCAGGATTCGAACCTGCGACCATAGCCGTCGCTCGGCTCCAGACTGTAGCGCCTAGAACCGCTCGACCATCTCGGTCGGCGCAGCTTCCTAGAGTTTTGAATTCTATCATCATTGAATCACATCGCCGACTGCTAATGAAAATAAGGTCATACGGAATAACTTCGGAAATATATTATTGGCTCGAAGAATATTTGACTAACTGAAACCAGTATGTTATATTGCAAAGCGCATATGCCACACAAACGAAAGTGACATTGAGTTTGCGAAAAGGAAGCGGAAGGACCTCTAGTGTTGTCGAAAGACTCAAACGATTTATCAGACGAGAGGGCTATTGGGTTCTTCGCTGACGACGCTGTTGTGTACCGGGGTATCGTTATTGGACGACCGTAAGGAATTACAGAAAGAGTTGGACAAAGTTCTCACTTGGTATAGTGAACGTCAGCTTCTATAACAAAAAAAAAGAACTTCGTAGTACATGATTACAAGATTGGAACGGAAATGAAGTCTCATGCTCCTTGACAGAGCGTAGGTGAACGATGCAGGAGACCCGCACCGCCGTACTAGGCAAGGTGTTAATGGAGGTGGTTTGCCGTTGCCTTCCTCCGACCGCAATGGGGATGAATGATGATGATGAAGACGACACAACAACACCAGCCATCTCGGAGCAGGTGAAAATCCGTGGCCCCACCGGGAATCGAACCCGGGACCCCGCGCGGTGAGTATTTTGAACACATCAAACCGTATAAATACACTCCTGGAAATGGAAAAAAGAACACATTGACACCGGTGTGTCAGACCCACCATACTTGCTCCGGACACTGCGAGAGGGCTGTACAAGCAATGTTCACACGCACGGCACAGCGGACACACCAGGAACCGCGGTGTTGGCCGTCGAATGGCGCTAGCTGCGCAGCATTTGTGCACCGCCGCCGTCAGTGTCAGCCAGTTTGCCGTGGCATACGGAGCTCCATCGCAGTCTTTAACACTGGTAGCATGCCGCGACAGCGTGGACGTGAACCGTATGTGCAGTTGACGGACTTTGAGCGAGGGCGTATAGTGGGCATGCGGGAGGCCGGGTGGACGTACCGCCGAATTGCTCAACACGTGGGGCGTGAGGTCTCCACAGTACATCGATGTTGTCGCCAGTGGTCGGCGGAAGGTGCACGTGCCCGTCGACCTGGGACCGGACCGCAGCGACGCACGGATGCACGGCAAGACCGTAGGATCCTACGCAGTGCCGTAGGGGACCGCACCGCCACTTCCCAGCAAATTAGGGACACTGTTGCTCCTGGGGTATCGGTGAGGACCATTCGCAACAGTCTCCATGGAGCTGGGCCACGGTCCCGCACACCGTTAGGCCGTCTTCCGCTCACGCCCCAACATCGTGCAGCCCGCCTCCAGTGGTGTCGCGACTGGCGTGAATGGAGGGACGAATGGAGACGTGTCGTCTTCAGCGATGAGAGTCGCTTCTGCCTTGGTGCCAATGATGGTCGTATGCGTGTTTGGCGCCGTGCAGGTGAGCGCCACAATCAGGACTGCATACGACCGAAGCACACAGGGCCAACACCCGGCATCATGGTGTGGGGAGGGATCTCCTACACTGGCCGTACACCACTGGTGATCGTCGAGGGGACACTGAATAGTGCACGGTACATCCAAACCGTCATCGAACCCATCGTTCTACCATTCCTAGACCGGCAAGGGAACTTGCTGTTCCAACAGGACAATGCACGTCCGCATGTATCCCGTGCCACCCAACGTGCTCTAGAAGGTGTAAGTCAACTACCCTGGCCAGCAAGATCTCCGGATCTGTCCCCCATTGAGCATGTTTGGGACTGGATGAAGCGTCGTCTCACGCGGTCTGCACGTCCAGCACGAACGCTGGTCCAACTGAGGCGCCAGGTGGAAATGGCATGGCAAGCCGTTCCACAGGACTACATCCAACATCTCTACGATCGTCTCCATGGGAGAATAGCAGCCTGCATTGCTGCGAAAGGTGGATATACACTGTACTAGTGCCGATATTGTGCATGCTCTGTTGCCTGTGTCTATGTGCCTGTGGTTCTGTCAGTGTGATCATGTGATGTATCTGACCCCAGGAATGTGTCAATAAAGTTTCCCCTTAGTGGGACAATGAATTCACGGTGTTCTTATTTCAATTTCCAGGAGTGTAATTACGGATAAAAATACGAACCGATATGAAGTGGGACGATCACCTGCAATCAGTGTCGGTAAAAGCGAGTTGAAGACTTACACCTTTTGGAAGGGTTCCAGGAAAATGTAATGAAATTGTAAATGAAAACCCATTGAAGACGCTAGTGCGATTATTTCAAGAGTACTGTTCCAGTGTTTCGAGCCCACATCAAGTGTGCATGGCGACAAACATCTGATGAATTGAGACTTAAAATATTCGCTTCAATTGTGATTTTGTGTTATTTGAAACACGACTGGTGTCTCCACGTTGTGTCTACGTGTACATCCACATCTGTACTCCGCAAGCCACCTGAGGGTGTGGGGCGGGGAGTACTTCTGACACCACTATCTGTTGCCTCCTTCGCTGTTCAGTCGTGTATGGCGTGTGGGAAGAATGACTGTTGAAAAAATCCCCGTAGTAACTCTAGTTTGTCGGATCTTTTCGCTGTGGTCATTTCGCGGGATATATGTCGGAGGAACTAACACATTGCCCGGCTCTTCCCGGAACGTACTCTTCCTGAGTCTCAGTAGCGAACCTCCCCTCGATACACAACTCTTCTCTTGTATCGTCCATCTCCTCTCGCGCCGACGAAACAATCCCATGGCGAAACACCCGCTCTTCGTTGTATCTTAATCATCTCTTCTACTAATACAGTCTGGCAAGGCCACCAGATTGCAGTCGAACAAATGTTTTCTAATCCACTTCTTTCGTGGATGAATTACATTTCCACTACGAATCTGTCTGGCATGAGCTTTACCTACAGTTTTCTTATGTATTCATACCCCTTTAGATCGCCCCGGATGGTTACTCCTCGATATTTTACGGCAGTGACGGTATCCAGTGATTTCACTATTTTGAGAAACAGCTGATGAATCTACAGTAATCATGGAAGTTGAAGAAATGAATTAAAATTAGTGCCACAGCGAGGACCTGAACCTCGGTCTCCCCGCTCACTAGGCAGTAACGCAAGCCAGTTCACCATCGCAGCACTATAGTTAGCAATGCCGCAGTGGACCACCCGAGTCCAATGCCCTCCCCAACACAATCTCCAATTCACATCTTCAGCTTGTTTTCCCCTTCTTACATCGTCTCTATTGCTGAGGCTGTCCAGCGTTGGAATAGCACGTAAGGGGGAAATCCCGTACCTCAGGAGTAGGTGATCTATAGATCTTATGATTAAATTTTCCTCGAGACATTTGAGTCTCATCTTCAGCATCCATCACTATCGTAGATAAAGATGAGACTCAAAATGTCTCGAGGAAAATTTAATCGTAGGATCTATAGATGACCTAGAGTTAACGAATCGTTGGAAAAGACAGATGTGTTGCTGTGGACTAAATCTCAACAAAGCTTGCGATAAGATGAAATACAGGCAGAAAATGATTCAAAGCTTGGAGCATCTAAAAGTATTTGCCAGTTGAGTCCCACGTTTGTTGAGCAAAGACCGCACAGCTAGGAGAACCATCAGCTGAAGCCTTCTTGATAGATTTCGAAAGGAAAGAGACGATTTATCGATGAGCGTTGACAAGCAATGGACGGTAGTTTCAACATTTGGAACCTGAAGCGAATCGTCTCGGTATAGAACGTCACAATTTGGATTTCCCATAAAAAAAAAAAAAACAAAGAGAGTACAATGCGGTAGCAAAGTAAGAGGCAGTGTTTTTTGGAATGCAGATGGCTGCATTATGGTTGATTTTTTTGAACGTGAATAGATGGTAAATTGTGTACGCTATATCCGTACCATTTTGAAACCTTGTCGTGTACCATAATACTTTGCGCGAAGAAAATCATCATGCAGTAAGATAGCACACGCCCTCACGCTGTGTACCTATCACTGTGGAGGAAGGTAGGACGTTTTGATGGGAAAGTCTTTCAAACCCTTCCTACAGTGCCAACTTGGCACCCTTCAGTTACCAGTTTTTCAGCTCGGCAAAAGAACAGCTACAGGGCCAGCGCCCGTGACAGTGAGGGAAATCCAGAAAGCGTCACTTCATTGCCTTCAGGCAGCCGGAATGGACTTCGGCTGCAAAAGAATTTTAAGGCTTGCAGAACGGTAGGAAAAAGTGTCCAGATGGAGACAGAAGCGTTTGTAGATTAAAATAATGTACGTGGTTTGCCTGGAAAATAAAAATTAATGTTGATAACAGTAAGCTCCTCATAACTTTCGGTATGACATCGTAGTTTTGATGAGCAGCCATTGCAGTAAGGGTTTTGGACTGTCGTTTTCAGTTCACTCTTAGTTTCTGGGAAAAGTGCAGCTCTTGCACAGTGGAGGGGATGAACTGGAGGCGGCGCTAATCTGGTGGCTGAGTCGGTGTGTCTGCCATCAGGTGGGCCGGGGACGCCGGCGAGATAACATCTCCAGCGCCGCCGGCATCGATTTTCTGCGGGGGTTGTTGCGCCAGCTGATACGGTCGCCTTCCCAGATGGACTTTGCCACTGTAGTCTACGCTGAAGAATAGACCCCCCCGTTGCCTTAGCATTCCAGTCTAACAACGTACTCAGAGTCACAGATCTGAACAGCATCAAAGCTGCATCCGACATAATCAGTTAGGTATATGAATCCTCATATGCAACTAGTATCTTAAAATATTTCATGAGAACTCAATAGACACACTTGCTAAAGTTCATCGCTGCAAGTCTTTACCGCGTGAAAGTCTGGTGTGGTTGATTTAGAATTTCATATGAGAATAACAACAGATACTCAGTGACATGTATGAAGCGTGTAGAGCACGATGATCGTTAGGCGGTCTCTATAACTAGTCAACGACATGCGCTATAAATTCAGGTAATACACGAGGAAAATTGAGAATGAACTCGTCGTTACAAGATTCGATTAACCTCTTTTACCAGATTGTGTGTCGGACTGGATCCGCGAGATTCCTGTCTTCGTTCCTTCGTAGGACTTCAAGCATTTCGGAGCTATATACACATTATTAGTGTTCAAATTTGATCAACAAATGCATCTCGTAACTTCTTAGTTTCTACTGTGCAATGATTGAGGTTAGGGAGATGACGGCTTTTTCTTTCGTCAAGAGTAGAGTTAGAGTTCCTATTCTCGTCTAACCAGTCAGGTTTAGGCTTTCCGTTGTTTCGCTAAATCACTGCAGTTGAATACCGGAACGGTCCCTTTGAAAATGACACGGCCGATGTTCGTCTCCAATTCTCTAAAACCGAGCTAGCGCTCCGTGCTTAATGACTTTCCCATCAACGCACTTTAAAAAATACTTTCCCTCTCACCATTCCTATCTTTTGTCATAGAAAGAGTACTCATTGTAGTCAAACAAATCCCCTTTTGGCCTCTAAGGCAAGATGTAATTTTAGACTTGGCTATCATCTCTATCCTTCCATCATTGCCAACAAAATGCTATCGGAAGCCGCTCACATCAAGTAAGGATGCTGACCCATGGCTTCTCCCGTATACGTATCACGTGGTATATTCTACCATTACAAGGCACAACATACATTATTTTCGTGTATATTCATCAGTTAATGGTGATAAGTAAGTAGAGTAATAAATATCAATAACGATGTATATAAGGTAATTGGCTCTGAGCACTATGGGACTTAACATCTGTGGTCATCAGTCACCTAGAACTTAGAACTACTTAAACCTAACTAGCCTAAGGACATTACACACATCCATGCCCGAGGCAGGATTCGAACCTGAGACCGTAGCAGTCACGCGGTTCCGGACTGAGCGCGTAGAACCGCACGGCCACCGCGGCCGGCTATAAGGTAATTACAACCTTTGAGAATTATTTAGTGTATACTTGCATCCACAGTCCTGAAATATTTTACAAAGGAGAACATTTTACTCCTGGACTGTTACTGAGTGTATGTATCCATCACGGTCATGATTCCGGCCAGTTATGCCATTCTCAAGCGATAGCTCACTCTGAAGTGCACAAATGCATGACCATTCCTTTTAAGAGGTCACTGTGCACGTCTCAACCACGTTCATCATGTTTACGTACTTCATGACGAAGTTTCCTGCCCTATTATGCAATAATGATTGACATGAGGACAAAGCATGGGCGCACTTGATGCTGAGCTGTCACTTGGGAGTAGCATAATACGCCAGAATCAAGATCTTGGTGCACAAATACATTTAATAGCAGTCCAGACGTGCTATATTGTCGTTTGTAAAACACTTCGTGGAAACATGTCTAAGAACTTTAGCACATGTTGCTCGCTGGATAAAGAATAAGTTGTTTGCTAATAAAATGGAATAGAAGGATGGGAAATTTGTGTTCGTTAAGGGAGAGTTACACACACACACACAAACACACACACACACACACACACACACACACACACACACACACATATATATATATATATATATATATATATATATATATATATATATATATATACACTCCTGGAAATTGAAATAAGAACACCGTGAATTCATTGTCCCACTAAGGGGAAACTTTATTGACACATTCCTGGGGTCAGATACATCACATGATCACACTGACAGAACCACAGGCACATAGACACAGGCAACAGAGCATGCACAATGTCGGCACTAGTACAGTGTATATCCACCTTTCGCAGCAATGCAGGCTGCTATTCTCCCATGGAGACGATCGTAGAGATGCTGGATGTAGTCCTGTGGAACGGCTTGCCATGCCATTTCCACCTGGCGCCTCAGTTGGACCAGCGTTCGTGCTGGACGTGCAGACCGCGTGAGACGACGCTTCATCCAGTCCCAAACATGCTCAATGGGGGACAGATCCGGAGATCTTGCTGGCCAGGGTAGTTGACTTACACCTTCTAGAGCACGTTGGGTGGCACGGGATACATGCGGACGTGCATTGTCCTGTTGGAACAGCAAGTTCCCTTGCCGGTCTAGGAATGGTAGAACGATGGGTTCGATGACGGTTTGGATGTACCGTGCACTATTCAGTGTCCCCTCGACGATCACCAGTGGTGTACGGCCAGTGTAGGAGATCGCTCCCCACACCATGATGCCGGGTGTTGGCCCCGTGTGCCTCGGTCGTATGCAGTCCTGATTGTGGCGCTCACCTGCACGGCGCCAAACACGCATACGACATCATTGGCACCAAGGCAGAAGCGACTCTCATCGCTGAAGACGACACGTCTCCATTCGTCCCTCCATTCACGCCTGTCGCGACACCACTGGAGGCACGATGTTGGGGCGTGAGCGGAAGACGGCCTAACGGTGTGCGGGACCGTAGCCCAGCTTCATGGAGACGGTTGCGAATGGTCCTCGCCGATACCCCAGGAGCAACAGTGTCCCTAATTTGCTGGGAAGTGGCGGTGCGGTCCCCTACGGCACTGCGTAGGATCCTACGGTCTTGGCGTGCATCCGTGCATCGCTGCGGTCCGGTCCCAGGTCGACGGGCACGTCCACCTTCCGCCGACCACTGGCGACAACATCGATGTACTGTGGAGACCTCACGCCCCACGTGTTGAGCAATTCGGCGGTCCGTCCACCCGGCCTCCCGCATGCCCACTATACGCCCTCGCTCAAAGTCCGTCAACTGCACATACGGTTCACGTCCACGCTGTCGCGGCATGCTACCAGTGTTAAAGACTGCGATGGAGCTCCGTATGCCACGGCAAACTGACTGACACTGACGGCAGCGGTGCACAAATGCTGCGCAGCTAGCGCCATTCGACGGCCAACACCGCGGTTCCTGGTGTGTCCGCTGTGCCGTGCGTGTGATCATTGCTTGTACAGTCCTCTCGCAGTGTCCGGAGCAAGTATGGTGGGTCTGACACACCGGTGTCAATGTGTTCTTTTTTCCATTTCCAGGAGTATATATATATATATATATATATATATATATATATATATATATATATAAAGTTTTGCATCACCCCGGTTCCCAGAACTCCTGAAGATTGACGTTGACTGCGGATATTGTATCACAGACATTGTTGCTTTGACTGTTCAGAGATGTCGCTAAACCTGGCCAAAGATGTAAAGAACCACGTACGAGCAGCGCCTATTAGACGGAGGGGGTCCGACAGCTGATCACTTCCAGTCATTACACCAGGAAAGATGTACACGGCTCGTGTTGTGTACAGTTCAACCATGCCTAGACTGTCAATACCGCGGTTCGATCGCGTCCGCATTGTGCCAGGAAGGGCTCGCAACAAGGGATATGTCCAGAAGTCTCGGATTGGACCAAAGCGATGTTATTCGGACATGGATGAGATACAGAGAGACAGGAACTGTCGATGATATGCCTCGGTCAGGCCGCCCAAGGGCTATTACTGCAGTGGATGACCGCTGCGTAAGGATTATGGATCGGAGTAACCCTGACAGCAACGCCACCATGTTGAATAATGCTTTTCGTGCAGCCACAGGACTTCGTGTTACGACTCAAACTGTGCACAATAGCCTGCATGATGCGCAACTTCACTTCTGACGTCCATGGCGAGGTCCATCTTTGCTACCACGACACCATTCAGTGCGGTACAAATGGCTCCAACAACATGCCGAATGGACCGCTGAGCAGGTTCTCTTCACCGGTGGGTGTCGCATATACCTTCAACCAGACAATCGTCGGAGACGTGTTTAAAGGCCACTCGATCAGGCTGAACGCCTTAGACACACTGTCCAGTGAGTGTAGCAAGGTGATGTTTCCCTGCTGTTTTGTGGTGGCTTTATGTGGGGCCGACGTATGCCGCTGGTGGTCATGGAAGGCGCCGTAATGGCTGTACGATACGTGAATGCCGTCCTCCGACCGATAGCGCAACCATATCGGCAGCACATTGGCGAAGCATTTGTCTTCATGGACGACAATTCGTGCCCCCATCGTGCACATTTTGTGAATGAGTTCCTTCAGGATAACTACATTGCTGTACTAGAGTGGCCAGCATGTCATCCAGACATGAACCCTATCCAACATGCCTGGGATAGATTGAAAAGGGCTGTTTATGGACGGCGTGACCCATCAACCACTCTGAGCGATCTACACCGAATCGCCATTGAGGTGTGGGACAATCTAGACCAACAGTGCCTTGAAATTTCATCAATTACTAGGCCGGGAAAGTTAACGGAGCCACACCTAAATAACTACGTTTTGCTACACGGACGCTGCAAGACGTACAGGAGTGGTGTCATTGAGGTTCTGGAAGGTGGTGCCATGTAGAGTCCAGTGACAGCCACGCCAGGTTTCTCGGTGAGGATCCATTGTACAAACAGCCCGATCGAGGTGGTCAGACAGATTCTCGTCTGGGTTTTAAAGACGGTGAGTCTGGTCGCCAGGGGAGTACCGTAAGCTCATACTGGTGCTCTTGGAACAACTCACGTACACAGCGAGCTACGTGACACGTTGCATTGTCCTGGTGGCAGATGCCACCGTGCCGAGGAAAATCAAGCTGCATGTGGGGGTGGACATCGTCCCCAAGGATGTGTGCATCCATATGCAGATCCACTGTACCTTCTTGAATAACCAGATCACCCAGGGAATGCCACGAAAACTTTCCCCAAACCATAACGCTTCCTCCTTGTTTGCTTTCACACGTTTCACGCCGTACACACGAATGGCTCTTTGTCTGACGGAGCGTAAAACGTGATTCATCTGGACGATTTCGAGACCGTGGGATTTACTGTCACTCTCGCCTCAGTGGACGCATCCACGTAACACGACTACGACGATGATGTCATCAGTGGGAGCGAACTGCGGTCGAGTTAAGAAGGCTGGGTGTCTCTGGTTTGTCCTTCCATATCGATACTCGTGTTGCGAAGCAGGGTGGGAGGGTGGGGGGAGGGGCGAATAACTGTTAGATACTAAAAACTCTTACCTCCTCCACCGTGATTTCATTGACAATTTTAATGACAGCAGTGAAATTGGGGAAGTTCAAGGTGGAGTATGGGATAGCTTAGAGAGCATGTTTGTGGAGACCCGTGGGGGCCAAATGCGATACGAGGAATTTTGTAGAGGGTCATAGCTGTAGTCATCGTGGTCTTTTATAGCTCAATGACGACTTATGACTAATCAGCGTACATCATCACAACGTCATGCTGCCAGAGATTATGTCTGTATCTGTACTGGTGGCAACACCACTCTCATAGGAGTGTAACCAGCGCAGACATTGACAAAAACTGTGGAAGCATAGTGTAATGATTACATAGACTTACTGATCACACCAGTCATAAGCCATCTTTGCGCTATATATAAGGCCACCGCCAAAGTAGACATAATCGTCCTGACCAAGACGATGGAGCTGACTGTCGAAAGATCGACTTTTAAACTCACATTTGGGTTAGCAAGAAAACGGAGAATCTTTGGTACAATGATGTCATCGCGAGAAACTTTATTCTCAAAACTATTTATGTTTCCAGTAGTAGTCTAGTTTTTTTCGCTTGAAGTACCCTACGTTGTTCATGAAGGCCTCCAGATGGACATAAAAACCGGAAAAAACATAGAATATGAGAGTTTGTGTGGTGATTGTAGGAATTCGATGTTGGAGCTGAGGTGTCCGGAGGAACTGTTAACCATATTGGGAATCTTTGTGCTTTTAAATGTTTGTAAGAACCTGATAAATGAAGGAGTCAGACCTGGCATGACGTTAAAGCCTGTCATTCCAACAGTCGCATGCCATCGTGTCAAGGATGGCCGAGGAAGAAGACTACACTGAAAGGGAACTTCTCAGGTTCCACTGATTTCTAAAACAATCCAGGCTAGGCTATTACGTTTCCAAATCATAGACGCAAGTGCTCCCTTTACTAAAATACCTGGAAAACTACCTGCTGGTAGCTGACGGCTTCTGATTGGAACAGACTTGGGGAGACGGAGTGTGTACTCGCCACTTGGGATCAGTGACTCTGGTGCTCAGTGACTCAGTGGGCACGCCTCGGGCCCTCCTCCCTCCCCTGCCCCCTGCCGTCCACTGCGTGCAATCGATTGCTTGCAACCGCGGGCTGCCGAGTCGCCCTTCGGAAGTCGCTGACCGCCGTGACGTCACCATCGACCTGAGGGCCGCGCCGCGGCCTTATCCATCATCAGCGGTGCTCAAGGCCGCCTCGCCCGCAGTAGGGCCGATTCCGGCCGCGCGCAGAAAAGTGCTCTTGACGCCGCACGCCAAGGGCACGAGCGACAAAGGGCACCACTGTGCACCGAGGGCTTATCTTTGCTGCTGTTCGTTGTAGCAGCGCACTTATTTTGGATCTGAAGTTCGTATTTTTGATGGCGGCCCTTGTTCCTCTGTCTCTTGCTGTTAAAAACATCAATCACTGCAGTCCATAAGAGAGTTTAAAAAAATACCGGTAGAAACCAAACTCGGGAAAGATTAGATTGGATTTCAAATAAATGTAGGAACACGCGAGGCAGTACTGCGTCCACATCTTACAAAACAGACGGAAGAAAGGCAAACCTACCTTTAAAGCATTTCTAGGCTTAAAGAAAGCTTTTGAAAAAATTGGATTACACTTTTTGAAATTCTAAAAGTATCAGGCATAAAATAGGGGGAGATAAAAGAAATTAGGATATGAATGGAAAGCAGTAGTTGAGAAGTGAGTGAGACTGGCTTGTAGCCTCTCCACACTGTTATACAATTTGTGCATTGAACAAGAAGTAAAACAAACCAAAGAAAAGTTAAAGGAAATTAAAGTTCAGGGAGAGGGGATAAAAACTTTAAGATCTGCGGCGACAATATATTTCTGTTATAGATGGCAAATGACTTTGAAGCGCAGTTAAGAGGGAAGGATGTTGTTGTTGTTGTGGTCTTCAGTCCTGAGACTGGTTTGATGCAACTCTCCATTCTGCTCTATCCTGTGCAAGCTTCTTCATCTCCCAGTACCTACTGCAGCCTACATCCTCCTGAATCTGCTTAGCGTATTCATCTCTTGGTCTCCCTCTACGATTTTTACCCTCCACGTAGCCCTCCAGTACTAAATTGGTGATCCCTTGATGCCTCAGAACATGTCCTACCAACCGATCCCTTCTTCTAGTCAAGTTGTGTCACAAACTCCTCTTCTCTCCAGTTCTATTCAATACCTCCTCATTAGTTATGTGATCTACCCATCTAATCTTCAGAATTCTTCTGTAGCACCACATTTCGAAAGCTTCTATTCTCTTCTCGTCCATGTTTCACTTTGACACATGGCTACAATCCATACAAATACTTTCAGAAACGACTTCCTGACACTTAAATCAATACTCGATGTTAACAAATTTCTCTTCTTCAGAAACGCTTTCCTTGCCATTGCCAGTCTACATTTTATATCCTCTCTACTTCGACCATCATCAGTTATTTTGCTCCCCAAATAGCAAAACTCCTTTACTACTTTAAGTGTCACATTTCCCAATTTAATTCCCTCAGCATCAACCGATTTGAATCGACTACATTCCATTATCCTCGTTTTTCCTTTGTTGGATAGCGTTTTGAAAATAGATTGTAAGAGGGGAAGATAGACAAAAGTAAAATAAGACTAAGGGAATGTGGTCGCATTAAATCAGGAAATTAGATGAGGAAATGAGTCACTAAAAGTAATATATGAGTTCTGTTATTTGGATAGAAATGTAACATGATGGCTCAAGTAGACAGGAAATAAAATTCAGCACGGTAAATCATTTCTCTAAAAGGGAAATTTTTTAACATAGAACGTAAATTTAAATGTTTGGAGGTCTTTTCAGAGAATTATTGTCTGGAGTGTAGCCTTCTACGAAAGTGAAATGTGGACTATGAGGAGTTCAAACAACAACTGAATGGAAGTTTCTGCAATGCCCACATAGTACTAGGGACGAAAAGTTGGTTGAAATCAGATGTAAACAGTAATGAAATTCTAAACTCAGATTGGAACGTATACCGCAGAGACAGGCTGGACAGTGAAGGGGGATGCGTCTTTATAGCGATAAAAAGTGCAATAGTAGCGAAGGAAATTGACGGAGATCCGAAATGTGATATAATGTGGGTGAAGGTCACGGTTAAAGCAGGCTCAAACATGTAATTGCATGTCTCTATAGGCCCCCTGTCTCAGCAGATGTTGTGGCAGAACACCTGAAGAAAAATTTGGAAAATATTTCGGGTAGATTTACCAGATATAGACTGGGAGACTCAAACGTTTATAACGGGTGGCAGGGACAAAGAATCCGGTGAACTTTTTTTAACCTTGAGCAGTTAAACAGAGAACCGACTCGAGGCGATAATATATTAGATCTTTTGGTGACTAACAGACCCGAACTATTTGAAACAGTTAACGCAGAACAGGGAATGAGCGATCATAAAGCGGTTACAGCATCGATGATTTCAGCCGTAAATAGAAATATTAAGAAAGATAGGAAGATTTTTCTGTTTAGCAAAACTGACAAAAACCAGATTTCAGAGTACTTGGCGGCTCAACACAGAAGTTTTATCTCAAGTACAGATAGTGTTGAGGATCAGTGGACAAAGTTCAAAACCATCGTACAATATGCATTAGATGAGTATGTGCCAAGCAAGATCGTAAGAGATGGAAAAGAGCCCTGGTACAACAACCGAGTTAGAAAACTGCTGCGGAAGCAAAGAGAACTTCACAGCAAACATAAACATAGCCAAAGCCTTGCAGACAAACAAAAATTACACGAAACGGAATGTAGTGTGAGGAGGGCTACGCGAGAGACGTTCAATGAATTCGAAAGTAAAGTTCTATGTACTGGCTTGGCAGAAAATCCTAAGAAATTTTCGTCTAATGTCAAAGCGGTAGGTGGATCAAAACAAAATGTCCCGACACTCTGTGACCAAAATGGTACTGAAACAGAGGATGACAGACTAAAGGCCGAATTAATAAATGTCTTGTTCCAAAGCTGTTTCACAGAGGAAGACTGGACTGTAGTTCGATTGTCGCACAGATGACAAAATGGTAGATATCGAAATAGATGTCAGAGGAATAGAAAAACAATTAAAAGTGCTCAAAAGAGGAAAGGCCGCTGGACCTGATGGGATACCAGTTCGATTTCACACAGAGTACGCGAAAGAACTAGCCCCCCTTCTTGCAGCGGTGTACCGAAGGTCTCTAGAAGAGCGTAGCGTTCCTAAGGATTGGAAAAGGGCACAGGTCATCACCGTTTTCAAGAAGGGACGTCGAACAGATGTGCAGAACTATAGACGTATATCTCTAACGTCGATCAGTTGTAGAATTTTGGAACACGTATTATGTTCGAGTATAATGACTTTTCTGGAGACTAGACTTCTACTCTGTAGGAATCAGTATGGGTTTCGAAAAAGACGATCGTGTGAAACCCAGCTTGCGCTATTCGTCCGCGAGACTCAGAGGGCCATAGACACGGTTTTCCAGGTAGATGCCGTGTTTATTGACTTCCGAAAGGCGTTTGATACAGTTCCCCACAGTAATGAACAGAGTAAGAGCATATGGACTATCAGACCAATTGTGTGATTGGATTGCAGAGTTCCTAGATAACAGAACGCAGCATGTCATTCTCAATGGAGAGAAGTCTTCCGAAGTAAGAGTGATCTCAGGTGTTCAACAGGGGGTGTCGTAGGACCGTTGCTAATTACTATATATATATATATATATATATATATATATATATATATATATATATATATATGACCTTGTGGATAACATCAGAAGTTCACTGAGGGTTTTTGCGGATGATGCTGTAGTACATCGAGAGGTTGTAACAATGGAAGATTGTACTGAAATGCAGGAGGATCTGCAACGAATTGACGGAGGGAATGGCAATTGAATCTCAATGTAGACAAGTGTAACGTGCTGCGAATATGTAGAAAGAAAGATCCTTTATCATTTAGTTGCAATATTGCAGGTCAGCAACTGGAAGCAGTTAATTCCATAAATTATCTGGGAATAGGCACTAGGAGTGATCTAAAATGGAATGACCATAATTAATCATCGGTAAAGCAGATGCCAGACTGAGATTCATTGGAAGAATCCTAAAGCAATGCAGTCCGAAAACAAAGGAAGTAGGTTACAGTACACTTGTTCGCTCACAGCTTGAATATTGCTCACCGGTGTGGGACCCGTACCAGACAGGGTTGATGGAAGAGATTGAGAAGTTCCAACGGAGAGCAGCGCGCTTCGTTACAGGATCATTTAGTAATCGCGAAAGCGTTACGGAGATGATAGATAAACTCCAGTGGAAGACTGCAGGAGAGACGCTCAGTAGCTCGGTACGGGCTTTTGTTGAAGTTACGAGTACATACCTTCACCGAGGAGTTAAGCAGTATATTGCTCCCTCATACGTATATCTCGCGAAGAGACCATGAGGATAAAATCAGAGGCATACCGACAATCTTTCTTTCCACGAACAATACGAGACTGGAACAGAAGGGAGAACCGATAGAGGTACTCAAGGTACCCTCCGCCACACACCGTCAGGTTGCTTGCGGAGTATAGATGTAGATGTAGATGTGGTTCTATAGTGCTATGTTGCAAATTAAATATCTGATGAGGATTTACTGAATCGAACGGAGGAAAAATGTGGCACAATCTGACTGAAAGAAGGGATAGGATGATAGGACACATCCAGAGGAATCGTCAGTTTAGTAATGGAGGAAGTGCAGGAGTTAAAAATTAAAGAGGAAGACTCAGTCTCGTAGGCAGTAAGCAGGTTAGAATCGGTGTAGTTGCAGTAATTGTGAAAAGATGAGGAGGCTTGCACAGGACAGACTAACGTGGAGAGATCCATCGGACCAGACCACAGCGTCGTCCACAACAACAGCGTCCGCCATGTAAGCGAAAGATTTCGGCAGACGATGGGACAGTTAGGAGGGGGTGGGGATGAACATTACTCAATGGCAACTGCTTAGTGGCAGTGTGTCCATGGTGGGATGAACAACCTGGCAACCGAGTACAAGCGTAATAATAAAATGGTGAGACATTAGTGAAAACAAGACGTCCCTCTCGGTGTTATTGCAGCATACGGCGTAAGCAACCTGTTCCACCAGATAACGCCATTTCAACGTGCACAATGGACCTCCAAGAAACTGCATCCACATCCGATGTTTACAAGTTCATAACGACGTGCCAAAGAACATGCCCTACGCCTTGGAATAAGTTTGAGATTGGTGAGAATGATTGTCCATGAGCACTTTTGTTTTCACTCTAAACACATCAGACTGTGCAATCTCTTAATGCTGTCGGCTCAGAACCCCTCAGTGGTGCCCAAGTGGATGACGTACTGATGTGTGACGAAACTGACTTCCTCCTCTTAGGTTTCATCAATTCCAGGCACTGGGAAACCATCTTTTTCTTGAACAGAAATTTCAGCTAACAGCGTGACCATTCCATTTCTGGTATCGTGGTAGTTAATTCTGATCAATAGGCTGAAATGATGCACCACAACTTGACCCTTTTCTATCCCATAACCCACCTCGTTCACGCTATTTTACTCACTGCGATAGTTTTATGGGGAAACATAAAAACGAGAGTATTTCAGGCCAGTGTACCCACAACAGTATCTTCAAATCCCGTACAGGGAACTAGATAGTAGAAATCAATATGGTGTGAGATTTTTTTAGTTTTTTATTTACACGTCAAGTTCCATGGGACCAAATTGAGGAGCAAACCTCTAAGGACATGGAACGGGTCAGTACATGAAATTACAACATAAAAGTAATAACAGATAAAAATAAATGTTCATGAACCTGAAAGAAGTCAGTCCATAAGTTTGAGTAAACGGTATCAGCAATACAAAGAATCAACTTAATTTTTCAAGGAACTCCTCGACAGAATAGAAGGAGTGACCCATGAGGAAACTCTTCAGTTTCGATTTGAATGCGCGTAGATTACTAAGATTTCTAAATTCGAGTGGCAGCTTATTGAAAGTGGATGCAGCAGTATACTGCACACCTTTTTGCACAAGAGTTGAGGAAGTCCAATCCAAATGCAGGTTTGATTTCTGGCGAGTATTAACCGAGTGAAAGCTGCTTATTCTTGGGAATAAACTAATATTGATAACAAGAAACGACAATAAGGAATATACATATTGAGAGGCCAATATCAAAATACCCAGACTCGTGAACAGAGGTCGACAAGAGGTTCGTGAACTCACACCACTTATTGCCCCAACCGTCTGTTTCTGAGCCAAAAATATCCTTGCAGAATGGAAAGAATTACCCCAAATTATAATACCATACGATATAAGCGAATGAAAATAAGCAAAGTAGACTAATTTTCGTGTACAAGTATCACTCACTTCTGATACCGGTCGAATAGTAAAAATTGTAGTATTAAGTCTTTGAACAAGGTCCTGAATATGTCTTGCCAGACTCGAACAATGCTTTGCATTCAATAAAGGATATTTGCTGTTAGAAAATCATCTTCTTTACATTGCATCGCAAGGGGCTAGTTTTCTATTTTAAATTTCTATGTGTTAAAAAATTTAAAAATTAGTAAACTGATTACACAGCTAAATAGCAACGTCTGCTTTGCCGTATGTATCTCACGCATATATCATTGGTCTTACGATCTTCACAAGCAACTCTCAACTGCAAAAATATATACTGTTTACAGAGTTTCAAACAATTTTTCTTGCTCCAGAAATGTATTACAATAGAAATGCACTGACGTAATCGCAACAACAGAAAATAGTTAATGCAAAGTCATGATATATCGGGAATACGTTTGTCTAGGTGACATAATTGAGTGATTATTCGGGAATACATTTGTCTAGGTGACATAATGAAATCATTGTCCGCTCCGATAGCTGTGTGGTCAGCGTGACGGATTGCCGTCCTACGGGCCCCGGGTTCGATTCCCGGCTGGGTCGGGGATTTTCTCCGCTCAGGAAATGGGTGTTGTGTCTTCATCATCATTTCATCCCCATCCGGCGCGCAGGTCGCCCCATGTCGCGTCGAATGTAGTAAGACCTGCACCAAGGCGGCCGGACCTGCCCGCAAGGTGCCTGCCGGCCATTGACGCCAAACGCTCATATCCGCTTTCAATGAAATGATTAACATTGCAAGAACATAGATTAATGGAAGTGCGAGATAAGATACTGCGGATGGGAAATACGTACGTTGTCCTCGATGGTGAGTGTTCGTCGGAGGTGAGGGTATCATCTGGAGTTCCCGAGGGAAGTGTGGTTCAAAATCGTTCAAATGGCTCTGAGCACTATGCGACTTAACTTGTGAGGTCATCAGTCGCCTAGAACTTAGAACTAATTAAACCTAACTAACCTAAGGACATAACACATATCCACGCCCGAGGCAGGATTCGAACCTCCTACCGTAGAGGTAGCAATCTGTATATTGAGCAAGCAGTAAAGGAAACAAAAGAAAAATTCGGAGTAGGTATTAAAATCCATGGAGAAGAAATAAAAACTTTAAGGTTCGCCGATGACATTGTAATTCTGTGAGAGACAGCAAAGGATTTGGAAGAGCAGTTGAACGGAATGGACGGTGTCTTGAAGGGAGGATATAAGATGAACATCAACAAAAGCGAAACGAGGATAATGGAATGTAGTCGAATTAAGTTGGGTGATGCTGAGGGAATTAGAATAGGAAATGAGACACTTAAAGTAGTAAAGGAGTTTTGCTATTTGGGGAGCAAAGTAGAGAGGTCGAAGTAGAGAGGATACAAAATGTAGACTGGCAATGGCAAGGAAAGCGTTTCTGAAGAAGAGAAATTTGTTAACATCGAGTATAGATTTAAATGTAAGGAAGTCGTTTCTGAAAGTATTTGTATGGAGTGTAGCCATGTATGGAAGTGAAACATGGACGATAAATAGTTTGGACAAGAAGCTTTTGAAATGTGGTACTACAGAAGAATGCGGAAGATTAGATGGGTAGATCGCATAACAAATGTGGAAGTATTGAGTGGGGTTGGAGAGAAGAGGAATTTGTGGACAACTTGACAAGAAGAAGGGATCGGTTGGTAGGACATGTTCTGAGGCATCAAGGGATCACCAATTTAGTATTGGAGGGCAACGTGGAGGGTAAAAATCTTAGAGGGAGACCAAGAGATGAATACACTAAACAGATTCAGAAGGATGTAGGCTGCAGTACGTATTGGGATATGAAGAAGCTTGCACAGGATAGAGTAGCATGGAGAGCTGCATCAAACCAGTCTCAGGACTGAAGACCACAACAACAACAACAACAACAACCGTAGAGGGAAGTGTGGTAGGTCCGCTGTTGTTTTCTATCTACATAAATGATCTTACGGATAGGGTGGATAGCAATGTGCGGCTGTTTGCTGATGATGCTGTGGTGTACGGGAAGGTGTTGTCGTCGAGTGACTGTCGGAGGATACAAGATGACTTGGACAGGATTTGTGATTGGTGTAAAGAATGGCAGCTAACTCTAAATATAGATAAATGTAAATTAATGCAGATGAATAGGAAAAAGAATCCCGTAAAGTTTGAATACTCCATTAGGAGTGTAGCGTTTGACACAATCACATCGATTGAATATTTGGGCGTTACATTGCAGAGCGATATGATGTGGGACAAGCATGTAATGGCAGTTGCGGGGAAGGCGGATAGTCGTCTTCGGTTCATTGGTAGAATTTTGGGAAGATGTGGTTCATCTGTAAAGGAGACCGCTTATAAAACACTAATACGACCTATTCTTGTGTACTGCTTGAGCGTTTGGGATCCCTATCAGGTCGGATTGAGGGAGGATATAGAAGCAATTGAGAGGCGGGCTGCTAGATTTGTTACTGGTAGGTTTGATCATCACGCGAGTGTTACGGAAATGCATCAGGAACTCGGCTGGGAGTCTATGGCGGAAAGGAGGCGTTCTTTTCGTGAACTGCTACAGAGGAAATTTAGAGAACCAGCTGACTGCAGTACAATTTTACTGCCACCAACTTATATTTCGTGGAAAGACCACAAAGATAAGATAAGAAAATGGTTCAAATGGCTCTGAGCACTATGAGACATAACATGTATGATCATCAGTCCCCTAGAACTTAGAACTACTTAAACCTAACTAACCTAAGGACATCACACAACACCAGGTCATCACGAGGCAGAGAAAATCCCTGACCCGGGAACCCGGACGCGGGAAGTGAGAACGCTACCGCACGACCACGGGCTGCGGACATAAGATAAGAGAGATTAGGGCTCGCACAGAGGCATATAGGCAGTCATTTTTCCCTCGTTCTGTTTGGGAGTGGAACAGGGAGAGATGCTAGTTGTGGTACGAGGTACCCTCCGCCACGCACCGTATGGTGGATTGCGGAGTATGTATGTAGATGAAATACTGATAGATTAATAACCGGTGTAAAGGTCCAAAGCGAGGGGAAAGATCCACCGTGGTATAACAATCATGTACGAAAGGTACTACGGAAACAAAGAAAGCTTCATCATAGGTTTAAGAGTAGTCGAATCATAGCTGATAAGGAAAAGCTGAACGAAGCGAAAAAGAGCGTAAAGAGAGCAATGAGAGAAGCATTCAACGAATTCGAACATAAAACATTGGCAAACAATCTAAACAAGAACCCTAAAAAGTTTTGGTCATATGTAAAATCGGTAAGCGGATCTAAATCCCCTAGTCAGTCACTCGTTGACCACGATGGCACCGAAACAGAGGACGACCGAAGAAAGGCAGAAATACTGAATTCAGTGTTCCGAAACTGTTTCACTGCGGAAAATCGTAACACGGTCCCTGACTTCAGCCGTCGCACGGACGCCAAAATGGAAAATATTGAAATAAACGATATCGGAATTGAAAAACAACTGCTATCACTTAGTAGCGGAAAAGCATCCGGACCAGACGAGATACCCTTAAGATTCTACAGTGATTATGCTAAAGAACTTGCCCCCTTTCTATCAGCAATTTATCGTAGATCGCTGGAAGAACGTAAAGTACCTAGCGACTGGAAGAAAGCGCAGGTCGTTCCCATTTTCAAGAAGGGTCATAAATCAGATGCGAATAATTATAGGCCTATTTCGCTTACGTCAATCTGTTGTAGAATAATGGAACATGTTTTGTGTTCTCGTATTATGACGTTCTTAGATAATACAAATCTCCTTCATCATAACCAACATGGATTCCGCAAACAGAGATCATGTGAAACTCAGCTCGCCCTATTTGCCCAAGAAATTCACAGGGCCGTAGACACTGGCGAGCAGATTGATGCCGTATTCCTGGACTTCAGGAAGGCATTTGATACGGTTCCGCACTTACGTTTAGTGAAAAAAATACGAGCTTACGGAATATCGGACCAGGTTTGTGATTGGATTCAGGATTTCCTAGAAGAAAGAACACAACATGTCATTCTTAACGGTTCAAAATCTGCAGATGTAGAGGTAATTTCGGGAGTACCGCAGGGAAGCGTGATAGGACCTTTATTGTTTACAATATACATAAATGACTTAGTTGACAACATCGGTAGCTCCGTGAGGCTATTTGCAGATGACACGGTTGTCTACAAGAAAGTAGCAACATCAGAAGACTCGTACGTACTCCAGGAGGACCTGCAGAGGATTAATGCATGGTGCGACAGCTGGCAGCTTTCCCTAAACGTAGATAAATGTAATATAATGCGCATACATAGGGGCAGAAATCCATTCCAGTACGATTATGCCATAGGTGGTAAATCATTGGAAGCGGTAACGACCGTAAAATACTTAGGAGTTACTATCCGGAGCGATCTGAAGTGGAATGATCACATAAAACAAATAGTGGGAAAAGCAGGCGCCAGGTTGAGATTCATAGGAAGAATTCTAAGAAAATGTGACTCATCGACGAAAGAAGTAGCTTACAAAACGCTTGTTCGTCCGATTCTTGAGTATTGCTCATCAGTATGGGACCCTTACCAGGTTGGATTAATAGAAGAGATAGACATGATCCAGCGAAAAGCAGCGCGATTCGTCATGGGGACATTTAGTCAGCGCGAGAGCGTTACGGAGATGCTGAACAAGCTCCAGTGGCGGACACTTCAAGAAAGGCGTTACGCAATACGGAGAGGTTTATTATCGAAATTACGAGAGAGCACATTCCGGGAAGAGATGGGCAACATATTACTACCGCCCACATATATCTCGCGTAATGATCACAACGAAAAGATCCGAGAAATTAGAGCAAATACGGAGACTTACAAGCAGTCGTTCTTCCCACGCACAATTCGTGAATGGAACAGGGAAGGGGGGATCAGATAGTGGTACAATAAGTACCCTCCGCCACACACTGTAAGGTGGCTCGCGGAGTATAGATGTAGATGTAGATGTAGGTGTAACCTCTAGACTGTTGAATGGTTGAATGCAAGCCTCCAAACGCGCATGTTGTTGTGCAAGGAATGGATGTCAAGTTTGTGGGATGGAGGTCATGTCTGTTGCTCTTGGGCGGTCAACACAGCGACTGTTGATGCTGTTTGTTGATGACGATTGAGTTGTCGTTCGATGACATCCGATGTGTGCTCGATCGGAGACAGATCCGCTGATCATGTCGACACTCTGTAGAGCATGTTGGGTTACAACGACGGCGTGTATGCTAGCGTTATCCTGTTGGAAAACATCCGCTGGAGATCTGTTCATGAGTGACAGCGCAACACGTCGAATCACCAGACTGACGTACAGTTTCGCAGTCAGGATGTGTGGGATAACCACGGGAGTGCTGCTGCTCTCTTACCAAGTCGCACCCCGGACCACAGCTCCCGGTGCAGCTCCAGTGTGACCAGCACGCAGGCAGGTTGCTTGCACGTCCTCAACTGGACTCCTTCTAACCAACACACGGCCATTACTGGCACCGAGGTAGAACAGCCATTCATCAGAAAACACAACAGACCTCCACCCCGCTCTCCAATGAGGTTTCGCTTGACGTCTTAGAAGTGGGAAATCGCTGTGGTTTGGGGTCAGTGGAACGCACGCTACCTAGGGTCTGGCTCGGAGCTGTCCTTCAACTATCCGATTTGTAACAGTTCGTTGTGCCACTGTGGTTCTAGCTGCTGCTCAAGTTGCTGCTGCAGATGGCTTTGGATTGTTTGGGGGAGGAGACCAGACAGCGAGGTCATCGGTCTCGTCGGATTAGGGAAGGACGGGGAAGGAAGTCGGCCGTGCCCTTTCAAAGGAACCATCCCGGCATTTGCCTGGAGCGATTTAGGGAAATCACGGAAAACCTAAATCAGTATGGCCGGACGCGGGGTTGAACCGTCGTCCTCCCGAATGCGAGTCCAGTGTGCTAGCCACTGCGCTGCTGCAGATGGGGTACGATGCTCTGCAGCCACACGCCGAACACGATGGTCTTCCGTCTCGGTAGTCCCACGTGGCCGTCGGGAGCCCGATCTTCTTGCGACCGTACATACCTGTGACCTGTGACCTCTACTGCAAGCTATCGTGTACAGTGCCGACATTCGTGCCAAATCTGTCTGTAATATCGCAGAAGGAACATTCATCTTCTCGTAGCCCTATAACAGGATGCCGTTCAAACTCAGTTGAGGTACTGATAACGGCGTGTCACCTTAAACGCATTCTCGACTATCGTCACCTCACCACGTCGAATCTCAAAGCTAACTAACGCTCACGTCCGTCAACATGCCTGTGCCTCTGGGCTTGATGGCGCGCTTCAATTTTTAAAAAGTTTCCACGTATCACTGTGCGTTAATTGTGGTTCTGTTTTTCATAAAGTCAGCGAGTCCTTCCAGCCAGAGAGGAAAGTCATCACGACTTTACAGGAGTTGGCGTGCCTGTTGTTCCGACTACACTACAGAAGTTTCGCTGGGAAGCCCTTACACGTCCTCTATGCAGTCCCGATCTCTCCCCATACGATTCCCATATTTTTGGAGTCCCGAAGAAAAATGTACGTGGCCGTTGATTTACTTTTGGACCAAGACCTACATTCCGGGGTACAATCATTGTTCCATAGGCCACTGCAGACTTTTTTCATGAAGGCATTGAGCGTCTTATCTCACAGTCGAATAAGTATATTAACAATTATGGCGATTACTTCTGAAATAATAAACAGTAATTACTTTTTTCCAACTGTCTCGTTTTCATTTAACTGTCCTCTATATATAGAATTTGAATCATAGCAAAGGTATCAAAATTAAAAACTCTGATGTGTAATAAACCAAACTGAAGCATAAAAAACGTGAAAATGAAAGTAAAAACAGTAAAACCACTGGCGTTTCTAATCCTGGAATACGTGCACCAAGCATGGGTGATTTCCCAGTGAGAAAGTTTGGCTGAAATGCATTTCCTGAGATTCATAACATGGAGCACGGGGCAGGATTACGTGTGGAATGACTGTACATACAAAGGTAATCATAGGAATATAGAGAGAAACATCTTTTTCACGAAAGATATGTGAATAACACATTCAGCCAAGCATTGGAAGAAATGCGGTGAAGCCCAGAACATGCTGATCGTGCCGGCATTCTTATTTAATCCGTGATCAGAAGACGTTGACGAATAAAACTGAGAGAATACTCGAGGGATATGTTTAGAATTTACATACAGATACTGTCCCTTCGCAGGGAAACGATGTTAAGGCAATATTTTAGAAATCGACTCAGTGGAGGATAAAAAAAAATCTATGTAGTGAAGATAGAGTTTGTATCAGAGAGGAATAGGTCATGTCGGCAAGGAGTTGTAATGCATGATTCCATAGTGACGTTACATACTTTCAGGAATGATGGAGAACGGCAGTTGTACCAATCTGAAGATACCTCTCACAGTGGACCTCTTCTACCGTAAGGTCTTTGGATTCCATATTTTGAGAGGAACTAGTATGGAGCAAAACAAAAAGAAGTCCCGTAAACATGGGCCCTAAATTGCATACGTCAAGAGGTATTAGCATTTGTTCATTTTCGACACTGCGAAACACGTCTCTTCTACTGAAGAAGTGTCCATAGCGCTCCTTCCCTCCACTTCTTGACACAGTCACGAATGACGCGTGTAGAGGACGATAAACCACAGTACAAGCTGCAATTTCTCTGCCTTAACCGCCGTGGTCCTTTCACGAGATGTGTGTGGGAGGAAGTAATATGTTGCCCGACCCTTCTTGGAACATGCGCTCACAAAATTTCAACGGTAACTTGTCCCTTATGTATGTCGCGCCTGCCCTTGAAACCTGTTGAGTATCTCCGTAACGCCCTCGCGCTTACTAAACGATGCCACTGGAAAACTCGACGCCCTTCGTTGGATCTTTTCTATCCATTTTTTGTTTATCCCACTCGTGGAGCGTCCCAAACTGGTGAACAATACTCAAGAATCGGTCGAAAAAGTGTTTTGTAAGTTCTTATTAAGGATTCTTCCGGTGAATCTCAACCTGGATTCTGTTTTCCTTTTCAAGCAGTTATTCCGCTTTAAGTCGCTTCGGATGGATACTCTTCGGTAATTGTTACTGCAGTATACTTATTACTGGTGAGACCTGTCCGGCTGCTGATGGCCAAATGAATGTTTTTATTTTTGTTGTCGTTGTTGTCTTTAGTCCTAAAACGCGTTCGATGCACCTATCCACACTGGTCTATCACGTATAAGCCATTTCATTTCTGCATAACTCGTAAAACCTACACTGATTTCAACTTGCATTCTGTAGTCAACAAAAAAGTTTGACCCTGCACACACCACTCCACTACCAGGTTATCGATTTGTTGATGCCTTATGACGTATCCCAACAATCGATCCCTTATCTTAACCAAGCTATGCCGTAAATTTCTGTTATCCCAATTTGATTCAGCGCTTTTTCACTGCATAGCGGCGTCATGTGTGACGCACAAACTTTAACCGACCAGAATCCGGCAAGGATGTGCTTTAGCAACGACGTGACACTACCAAATAAATGTTACATTCGGTATGTTCCATCTCATAACTCGTGGGTGGAACTTAGTTTTCGCATCCAGTAGTAAATAAGTTTTGCAGTTTGGGCATAAAAAATACTAATGTGTAGAGGAGTAATGAGGAAATAAAAATGTACACTGACAAAAACCAGAAAACGTTTCTGAGAAACAAATATGTAACACTAAATATGAATTTAAGTGTTAGAAAGTCTTTCTTGAAGCATTTTGTTTGGAGTGTAAACTTGGTGTGGAAGCGAAACGTTCATAATAAGCAGTTCAGACAAGAAGAGGACAGAAGCCTTTGGATCGTGGTACCACAGGAGAATGCGTAAGATTAGATACGGATACAACAAGCAATCTGACGCCCTCGCTTCATTTGCGTAACGTAGTTGCTCAACATCTGCTGGCATGTTAGAACGTATCATATTTGAAACATCCGATGACAACCTGGTAATTACTTGAAATAGGTAATGGTACCATAAACAAAGAAAATATTACTTGATAAAACCATATCAGCCCTGTGCTCTAAGTTTTTTGGTAAAGGTGGCCAGCCTGGCTTTAACTTGCGAGACATTATTCAGCCTTCACAGTTCCGAAAACACCGCTGATTCTCCAGTAATAATTTGATTATTCTTAGAAGTATTCCAAAATGCAGCACTGGGCAGGAAACATCCAACACCAAAACTCTCCTTTTCGCCTTCAACTGGGTAATTCCCACTTTTTATTCTATTTCAGCAGCGAAGAAGTCCCTGAATGAGAATCCAGACCTACGAAACTCAGAAAATCACCCTGAAATCACTTTAGCTTCCACTGAACCAGAACTGTATATTTCCCCTTTAATACACGGTACCATCTCGACGACCAGTAGCTACTTCTAGCATACTGGCTTTCCTCTCTACTAAAAACCTGCCGCCATATAATATCCCCTTGGGCTAAATCATCGTCTGTTCAGCTTCTAAAGTGGCCAATACTCTAGGCACTCCAGTACTAAAAAGAAAATGTTTGTCAACGGATCGTGGCTACCACTTACTGCAACATCTGCTTTCTTCCCTCCACGAGCCTCCACTGTCGACTCTCCGATGTTCCCGAGTTAAGAACAACTCCGAAATTTTCTGAACTGTAGTGACCTTTTAGCCATTCAGCACTGTTGCTTGAGACTTCTTAGCCCAAGACCATTGCCATTAGTTCTGCCCCTCTAATGCCATCACTATCACAACGGACAGTGCTGTCCAGTAACAGAACCACTCGTAACCGATTGTAGCAACTAATCCCCAGCAAAATTTTCATGGAGTTACGGTCCAGTTCAAAATGGTTCAAATGGCTCTGAGCACTATGGGACTTAACATCTGTGGTCATCAGTCCCCTAGAACTTAGAACTACTTCAACCTAACTAACCTAAGGACATCACACACATCCATGCCCGACGCAGGACTCGAACCTGCGACCGTAGCAATCCCGCGGTTCCGGACTGAGCGCCTGAACCGCTTGACCACCGCGGCCGGCTACGGTCCAGTGATTGGCTTAAAGGCCAGCTATGAAATTGCTGCAACGTACACTGCTGCCTATTAAAACTGCAACACCATAAAGGATAACAAACAACGAAATTTCATTTATTGCGTACATACAGTATAGTAGGAAGAATACAAGATTAAAATGGTGTCAACTCTGGAAGGAACAACGGTTCTAAATCGGCTGAGCATGGAATCGAACACTGAGCCTGGAGTTCAATCGAACACCCTTTGTATCGGTGTAGGTAGGTAGGTCGCGACAAAGGGGCAACGCAAGGACTTGTTGAAAGAAAACGTAATCGAAAACTCAAAGACAGGACTCAACCGCTGACCTCAGGCGCGTCTGCTATGACAACCAGAGGTTGCCATCTTCATTACCCAGTGAAACCCCATACCGTTATGCCTCCACACATGGATGTGTCCATTATGATGCTCTACCCAGAACTGGGATTTATATGGAGTCAGTCCTGTTTTCACTGGCGTCAAGTCCATTTCCTGACTCAAGGTACGTGTCTTGGCTCCAAACAAACAACGTACACATCCTCTCGGGCGCTAGTCGCACAGAGCTGCTGACATCCTGCGTGCCGTTGACCTTTGTTTTCCTGAACACATCGATTCGATATTCGAATGGCAGTCGTCGCATCCCTATCAAAGCGAGCAGCAACATCGGCCGATATACCACAATATCGACAGGCCACTGTACTGCCATTGTCGGATTTCGGTAAGTGTTGGCAGACGATTCTCCACCTAACACGAGTCATAACACGGTCACCTCACAAACAAGCGGCCTTCAAAAGCGGTTTCTGAATGAGAAGCCTTCTGCGTTACTTTTCCGTAAATACGGCATGTACATGGCATTACTAGCATCTTCTTTGTGCGGTTTCACTGCAATGGTTCCGGTGGCCGTGCGGTTCTAGCGCCGCAGTCCGGAACCGCGGGGCTGCTACGGTCGCAGATTCGAATCATGCCTCGGGCATGGATGTGTGTGATGTCCTTAGGTTGGTTAGGTTTAAGTAGTTCTAAGTTCTAGGGGACTGATGACCTAAGATGTTAAGTCCCCTAGTGCTCAGAGCCATTTGAACCATTTTGCAATGGTTCAAAATGGTTCAAATGGCTCTGAGCACCATGGGACTTAACTTCTGAGGTCAAGAGTCCCCCAGAACTTAGAACTACTTAAACCTAACTAACCTAAGGATATCACACACATCCATGCCGAGGCAGGATTCGAACCTGCGACCGTAGCGGTCGCGCGGTTCCAGACTGCAGCACCTAGAACTGCTCGGCCACTCCGGCCGGTTCACTGCAATGGTCATCACTTGCATATTCAAGCAAGTACTATGCGTCGTGCCACTTGGTGGTTTTTTAAATGATGTCATCTTGCTTTCAGCTATTGATGTTTTATTTTACGATTGAAATGTCTGCAGTAATTCATTTTTTATCATCTTCAAAACATGACAGAACGTAATGACGACAATGTAATGTAGGATTAATATTATGTACAACCAGTTCTGTAGTTTGTCGACATTCAAATACGTACAAGCTTTCGACATACACGTTTACCTTAGACAGAGATAACAACGTAATACGCATATCAAACAACTACTAGTCAGCAACACTGGTCAATATTCTACTTCATATACTTCAATGGACCGTAAATATATCAGAACGTGTTCACATTACAAGTGTTCATTTGTAATATATCACAGTAAATGTCTACAACACTCAAGAAAATTTTTGTTTTTCAAGTCTGCTTGCTCATTAAGATTTTATTGTGCCTTTTCTTTGAAAGGGCTACAAATTTCAGTTTCTTCTAGAGCGTCCTTTAATCTTCATTTCTCTACTTCATCTAGTGCATTTAAAGATGTCTCTATGTTGCTGGCGTTACAATTGTAGTTTCGTAGATGTACACTAAATGAAGATTTACAGTTTGCGTGGTCTCTGAATCTAGTGGAGAACATCTACTTGTTTTGCCCCATATAGAAATTTTCCCATTGACCACGTTTGCTTGTCTGAATCCCTGATTGTGTAAATGGTTTTGTTTTCTTGGTGGTGTGTCTGACTTTTATCCCTTCTTGTTCGTGCCGAACCCCATTCTTACCAAAATTATCGGCTGTTCTGTTTGATATGGCACCGTAATAAGGTAAAGCAACGTATTTAGTTTGGAATATTGACTAGTATCGCCATGGAGATAAATAAAAAAGAAGGGAGGTGACACTACAGACTTACTCTTTACGTTGTTTTGAAGTCAGAGTGGGCGGGGCCTGCCGGCATTTTCAGTAGCCCAAAATGGCTCTGAGCACTGTGGGACTTAAGTGCTGTGGTCATCAGTCCCCTAGAACTTAGAACTACTTAAACCTAACTAACCTAAGGACATCACACACATCCATGCCCGAGGTAGGATTCCAACCTGCGAGCGTAGCGGTCGCGCGGTAGCCCAAAACATTAGCAGACTATCGCTTACGACTGCTTCTTGTACATTAATTCTGTCGTGCGTGCTCTACAACTAAATACTAAAAATCATAGAGATTACACGAATAACACAGTGTCAAAAAGGCAATTTCGAACGTTTTTCTGCTCTTGAATATTTGCTCTGGTAGTACGATAGATTTGGCCTTTAAATGTAACTTGTTGTTTGTTGATATACTGGTACGCCTCGATAGTTGAGTGGTCGTCGCGACGGACTGTCGTGCCGAGGGGCCCGGGTTCGACACCCGGCTGGGTAGGAGATTTTCTTCGCTCAGGGACTGGGTGTTGTGTTGTCTTCATCATCTCATCCCCAACGACGCGCAAGTCACCGAAGTGGCGTCAACTCAAAAACACATGCACCAGTCGAACGGTCTACCCGACGGGTGGCCTTAGCCACACGACATTTCATTTCTTGATATACTTCAAATAACCAGGAAGAGAAGGTTATACTGTGAAAAGGATGCTTTCGTAACCCATGTAATTCCAATTTATCTGCATCGATAGCAAATGAAGTTGGAACCACAAAAACAGTGCTTATTTACTTACTGGCACTGCTTCTTGTTCGTTAAATTTCCAGCTTCCAGCTCGTATGCACAACATTTTTAATCTTCACATTTACAGAAAACGTACCTACGAGTTCTTTGTTGGCCTATAAACGTATACAGTGAGGAAACAAGCTCGGCACGCTATCGTATCTTGTGCATGTCAACAAAGTGAACGATTATTAAAATGTACACCCGTACACGACGCAAGCTGGCCTTTTATTACCAAACAACTACGGCCGCACACGACCAAATCACCCAACGCTGTCGAATGTGGGCGGGGGCACGTCAGAGTGACGTCACGGGGAGGTATCTAAACGGTGAACTATGGAAGTATGAATGCGGTGAACCTAATGTTTTGGGGTAGTTAATATGGTGGACATCGGCTTTGTGACATACTGACACTTCCCTTCTTTTTGACCACCATGAGTGTCGCTGATTAGTTGTTCTCTGATGGGCATATTACGTTGTTATCTCTGCCTAACTTGAAACTGTATGTTAAAAGCTTGTAGGTAGATGAATGTCAGCAAACTAATCGCTGAAAACAAGATAAAATTATTTAAAATTTGTAGAAGAAAGTATTCGTATGTTCGTTACGTGTGGACTTCTTGGTGTCGCAGTTGTAATGGAGATCAGTCTGTTACCTGTAGAGTAGCAGAGTTCTCGAGTACCCTCCACGCTGGAATTAGGGAAATGGTCACTGACAGAGGCAGTATTCGAGGCCCCGTGTGGTTTAGAACACTTTCCGAAAATCACGCTGACTGTTGCGCAATGGCGTGTGGCAGTCGGCGAACGTGGCCCGGGCGTCGTTTCGTTCGGGGCGCAGTTTCGTCACGGGTGGGAAAAAGAGCAGTGAGAAATGCTGAAATGATAGGTAGGCTCTCCTCACTGAATGGAACGCTATAGTTTCAGATTTCTTCTCCAGTCGAGAGGACCGTACTACAATGCTGAGAAAGAGGGTCTGAATGCCAACTGCGAAAATGTTGGTAAAATTTACAGTCGTGATGCGAACGGTGAACAAATGTAGAAATTTATGAGTGGAGAAAGGTGCCTGTCAATCCGCTATTTCATCACACTATGAAGAAAGAGTAAGTCTTGCCGTTTATTATTAAATATGGCGACGATAGCATCTTCCGGATTCGTCTACATCGTGCTGACAGTTCCTGTGGCCGCTGCTAGCTGCGAGAGGTCCTGCAGCAAACTTAAGCTCCAACTTTCGTATCTCAGAGCATCTCTGAGACAAAGTTCGCTCAGTTAACGTGCTGTGCTCCGTATCGAAAAGTAGGCGACGTAAAGATATCATTTTGACGGAGTGGTGGAGTGACGGAGCACTTCACAGCAGCGAAAGCTGTGGGCTTTTGTTTTTAATGAAGTCGCTCATCTGCAGGTACAACGATGGTCAAAGTTTTAATAATTTTATTTTATTTTTGTTATAAAATATGTAGTTCAACCATTCACTGCGACAAAATTGCGCCCGGTGTTTATGTTGTTTTACGTTTTTAATGTAATTAAGATGAACCAAACCGTCAAAAAAAATTATTGTGAAAAAGACGCAATTTCATGCAACGGATAAAATATTTAGTGTAAAAATTTGCGTTTTTTATGTATATTGTTTCTGTTAAACTGATATGCGAATTAGCAATAGCTGTGTGCTTTTAGTGCTATTGCTGCTAGCTATTAATTGGCATAATTGTTTCTGACAGTGTGGACTGTAAGGTTTCACTACTTTCCCTTTTGGTCAGTAGCGAGGTGCTTGTAAAAGGAGTGGCACATGTGTATGCTCTTTTAACCAATGACTGTGGCGTGTTGTTTCACGTCCCCAACAACCAACCCACCCACCCAGCCACACACACACACACACACACACACACACACACACACACACACACACACATATATATATATATACATATATATATATATATATATATATATATATATCCCCGCTAAATTAAAAACTTACATGCGTCTCCCCCCCCATGAACCATGGACCTTGCCGTTGGTGGGGAGGCTTGCGTGCCTCAGCGATGCAGATAGCCGTACCGTAGGTGCAACCACAACGGAGGGGTATCTGTTGAGAGGCCAGACAAACGTGTGGTTCCTGAAGAGGGGCAGCAGCCTTTTCAGTAGTTGCAAGGGCAACAGTCTGGATGATTGACTGATCTGGCCTTGTAACAATAACCAAAACGGCCTTGCTGTGCTGGTACTGCGAACGGCTGAAAGCAAGGGGAAACTACAGCCGTAATTTTTCCCGAGGGCATGCAGCTTTACTGTATGATTACATGATGATGGCGTCCTCTTGGGTAAAATATTCCGGAGGTAAAATAGTCCCCATTCGGATCTCCGGGCGGGGACTACTCAAGAGGATGTCGTTATCAGGAGAAAGAAAACTGGCGTTCTACGGATCGGAGCGTGGAATGTCAGATCCCTTAATCGGGCAGGTAGGTTAGAAAATTTAAAAAGGGAAATGGATAGGTTGAAGTTAGATATAGTGGGAATTAGTGAAGTTCGGTGGCAGGAGGAACAAGACTTCTGGTCAGGTGACTACAGGGTTATAAACACAAAATCAAATAGGGGTAATGCAGGAGTAGGTTTAATAATGAATAGGAAAATAGGAATGCGGGTAAGCTACTACAAACAGCATAGTGAACGCATTATTGTGGCCAAGATAGATACGAAGCCCACGCCTACTACAGTAGTACAAGTTTATATGCCAACTAGCTCTGCAGATGACGAAGAAATTGAAGAAATGTATGATGAAATAAAAGAAATTATTCAGATTGTGAAGGGAGACGAAAATTTAATAGTCATGGGTGACTGGAATTCGAGTGTAGGAAAAGGGAGAGAAGGAAACGTAGTAGGTGAATATGGATTGGGGGACAGAAATGAAAGAGGAAGCCGCCTGGTCGAATTTTGCACAGAGCACAACATAATCATAACTAACACTTGGTTTAAGAATCATGAAAGAAGGTTGTATGCATGGAAGAACCCTGGAGATACTAAAAGGTATCAGATAGATTATATAATGTTAAGACAGAGATTTAGGAACCAGGTTTTAAATTGTAAGACATTTCCAGGGGCAGATGTGGACTCTGACCACAATCTATTGGTTATGACCTGTAGATTAAAACTGAAGAAACTGCAAAAAGGTGGAAATTTAAGGAGATGGGACCTGGATAAACTAAAAGAACCAGAGGTTGTACAGAGATTCAGGGAGAGCATAAGGGAGCAATTGACAGGAATGGGGGAAATAAATACAGTAGAAGAAGAATGGGTAGCTTTGAGGGATGAAGTAGTGAAGGCAGCAGAGGATCAAGTAGGTAAAAAGACTAGGGCTAGTAGAAATCCTTGGCTAACAGAAGAAATATTGAATTTAATTGATGAAAGGAGAAAATATAAAAATGCAGTAAGTGAAACAGGCAAAAAGGAATACAAACGTCTCAAAAATGAGATCGACAGGAAGTGCAAAATGGCTAAAGGCCTATCTCACTAGGGGTAAGATAGATACCGCCTACAGAAAAATTAAAGAGACCTTTGGAGATAAGAGAACGACTTGTATGAATATCAAGAGCTCAGATGGAAACCCAGTTCTAAGCAAAGAAGGGAAAGCAGAAAGGTGGAAGGAGTATATAGAGGGTCTATACAAGGGCGATGTACTTGAGGACAATATTATGGAAATGGAAGAGGATGTAGATGAAGATGAAATGGGAGATATGATACTGCGTGAAGAGTTTGACAGAGCACTGAAAGACCTGAGTCGAAACAAGGCCCCCGGAGTAGACGATATTCCATTGGAACTACTGACGGCCGTGGGAGATTCAGTCCTGACAAAACTCTACCATCTGGTGAGCAAGATGTATGAAACAGGCTAAATACCCTCAGACTTCAAGAAGAATATAATAATTCCAATCCCAAAGAAAGCAGGTGTTGACAGATGTGAAAATTACCGAACTATCAGCTTAATAAGTCACAGCTGCAAAATACTAACACGAATTCTTTACAGACGAATGGAAAAACTAGTAGAAGCCAACCTCGGGGAAGATCAGTTTGGATTCCGTAGAAACACTGGAACACGTGAGGCAATACTGACCTTACGACTTATCTTAGAAGAAAGATTAAGGAAAGGCAAACCTACGTTTCTAGCATTTGTAGACTTAGAGAAAGCTTTTGACAATGTTGACTGGAATACTCTCTTTCAAATTCTAAAGGTGGCAGGGGTAAAATACAGGGAGCGAAAGGCTATTTACAATTTGTACAGAAACCAGATGGCAGTTACAAGAGTCGAGGGACATGAAAGGGAAGCAGTGGTTGGGAAGGGAGTAAGACAGGGTTGTAGCCTCTCCCCGATGTTGTTCAATCTGTATATTGAGCAAGCAGTAAAGGAAACAAAAGAAAAATTCGGAGAAGAAATAAAAACTTTGAGGTTCGCCGATGACATTGTAATTCTGTCAGAGACAGCAAAGGACTTGGAAGAGCAGTTGAATGGAATGGACAGTGTCTTGAAAGGAGGATATAAGATGAACATCAACAAAAGCAAAACAAGGATAATGGAATGTAGTCTAATTAAGTCGGGTGATGCTGAGGGAATTAGATTAGGAAATGAGGCACTTAAAGTAGTAAAGGAGTTTTGCTATTTGGGGAGCAAAATAACTGATGATGGTCGAAGCAGAGAGGATATAAAATATAGGCTGGCAATGGCAAGGAAAGCGTTTCTGAAGAAGAGAAATTTGTTAACATCGAGTATAGATTTAAGTGTCAGGAAGTCATTTCTGAATGTATTCGTATGGAGTGTAGCCATGTATGGAAGTGAAACATGGACGATAAATAGTTTGGACAAGAAGAGAATAGAAGCTTTTGAAATGTGGTGCTACAGAAGAATGCTGAAGATTAGATGGGTAGATCACATAACTAATGAGGAAGTATTGAATAGGATTGGGGAGAAGAGAAGTTTGTGGCACAACTTGACCAGAAGAAGGGATCGGTTGGTAGGACATGTTCTGAGGCATCAAGGGATCACCAATTTAGTATTGGAGGGCAGCGTGGAGGGTAAAAATCGTAGAGGGAGACCAAGAGATGAATACACTAAGCAGATTCAGAAGGATGTAGGTTGCAGTAGGTACTGGGAGATGAAAAAGCTTGCACAGGATAGAGTAGCATGGAGAGCTGCATCAAACCAGTCTCAGGACTGAAGACAACAACAACAACATGCGTCTCGTGTAAACGGAAAAGTTTCATTGCTTTTTACGGTTTATACATAAATTTTATATCGCCAGCTTCCACTCAGTTTTACTACAGTTCTGTACTGCCCTGTTCAACATGTTCCTTTACCACGCATAATCCACTTTTAAATTACTATATAATGTTTCCCATTTTTCATTTTAAATGTAAATCACTAATTCGAATTGTGAACAGCAGAGAAGGGCAAGTGGCGCCGCGTTCTTCTTCCCGTCAAAATATGGCAGCATCTTTGCCACTCTGGTTTACCACTTTGATTCCCTCTTCGCGTCCAATACTCCGTACTCTGCTCTCGCTGGCAGCACACCGCGTCTTGTACTCGTCCACCGCGGTGCTCGGAATCACAACACCAGGTGTAAGTGTCCTGGTATTTTTTGCGTATTTCTTTACTCATGCAGTCGTATGTAGTACTGTCTGGTGTCACTTTGGCATTGACTTAGGTTTTACAGCACGACCGGTGGTTTTTTAAATTAAAAAAAAATTTTAAATTTTTTATGCAAATTTTCTTTGGTTTAATCCGCGGTTGCGGATGTTCCTCCGACAGGATTGTTTGTAATTGATTATACTTGCTTAACCTTTTCCTCATCGCAATTCGAAGATAATTGGCTGATTTTGACCGTTTTGTTTGAATTGGTAGATTTGGTATTAGAAGTCTGGTGATTTCTTGTCGGAACAGGTATAAAAAAATTACTCTTGTCTAAAATTCTCTTTTGCTTCAGTGATGCATTCAAATGCACAATATTAACAGTTGTGGATGAGAGGAGGATAAGAGAGAGGGTTAAACAAAATAATGGGGAAAGGCGGCCAGGGAGGGGCAGAGAATGGGGGGAGGGGTGTATGGGGGGGGGGGGGGGAGCATTGGATGTTTCGCAGTGTCCTGGTGTTTCCCTTGTCTGAACTTGTAATGAGAGTCTTGTTGTTTTTAAGTGTGTTCCTCTTCTTCTGAAGTTTTTCTTCTTCAGTTTTTGTTCCATCATAGGAGGAATACTAAAACAAAACCTTACAATTTCTAGAAGACAACAGCATAACAAAGCTAACCAGTGACCCATCACAAAGATACCAGGAAAATACACAGACACTTCTAAAAAATATCCCACACATATTCACAAAACAGAAAGTGAAATGGCTAAAACAAAAAAACCCCAAGACACCTACACCGAACAGCCTACTAAAGCTCCACAAGCAGGACACTCCGATATGTCTGGTGGTAACTTTCAGAAGTGCACCTACATATCACCTAGGCAAAGAAATACACACGTACTTACAGAAATATTCAGTATACACAAACAGCAGAAGCATATACAACCCCAAAGAGGTGATACAGAAAATCAAAGACATCAACACAACCATAACAGCCAT